>NW_007246321.1:83333-108897 GCF_000164805.1 Carlito syrichta | reverse complement strand
GTGCAGTGGCTGCTCCCGGCCACCGCAGCCTCAACCTGCTGGGCTCCAGTGGCCTCAGCCTTCCTAGTAGCCAGAATTACAGGCATGCACTACTATGCCTGGCTAATTTTTTGATTTATTGTAGAGAGATGAGGTCTCGCCTGCCCAGGTGGGTCTCAAACCCATGGGCTCAGGCAATCCACTTACCTCAGCCTCCCAAAGCTGCAGGATTACAGGCTGAGCCACCGGCTTGGGAAGGATTTTAATTCTGCATTGCTGATGAAGCTGAGCTTGGCTGGGTAGGAAATTCTTGGTTGAAATTGCTTATCTTTGAGGACTTTGAAAATTGGACTCCAGTCTCTCATAGCTTGTAGCATTTCTGCTAATAAGTCTGCTGCTATTTTGATTGGTCTTCCTCTGTAGGTAGTCTGACCTTTCTCTCTCACTGCCTTTAAGATTACTTCTTTTATACCTACTTTGCATAGGCAAATTACTATGTTTCTAGGAGTTGATCTTCTCATTTGATGTCTCTTGGGGGTTCTCTGAATCTCTTATGTTTGGATGGTCACATCTCTTGTTAGATAAAGTTCTCTTGGATAACTTCCTGTAATACTTGCTGCAATGTGCTCTTGTTTCCCTTTCTTCTTCTGGGATACCGATCAGGTATAAGTTTGACCTCTTGATATAGTAGCACATCTCTTGGTGGCTTTGTTCTTTCTTTCTGAATTTTTTGTTTTTAACAGATAAGGTTAATCCACGTTTTTAACAGATCAGGTTAATCCAGATTCTTTCTTCTGCTTGGCTGATTCTACTTTCCATGCTTGTAGTTTTGTTATTTATTTCCTGGATGAAGTTTTTTTGTGACTAAAGCCTCTGTTACAAGTTCTTTCAGTGTTGCATCCTGTCTTTCTTGAGTCTTATTCACTCTTTCCATCCATCCCCTAGTCCCTGTTGTATCCTGGGGCCAATCGTTGGTGATTTCAATTGTTTGGGTTCTGTGGTTTATTTTTTGGATGTGGCCTATTTGGTACACTGGGAATTACCTGTGTTTTTCTGTTAATTTTTTCCTCATTTGTGACAGATCACTTTCTTTCTTTGTGGTTCTGTAATCCAGTGGTAGTGGGCAGGGCTTTTACTTCTATTGTTTCTCAGACCTCTATTCTGATCAGAGCCTCTGAATTTGTTGTTTTGAACAGGGCTGGGGTTGGAAGCTTTGCAGTTTCTTGTAGTTTTGAGAGTTAAATGAGGTGGAGGGTGGGGAGCTAGGATTCAGAAATGACTTGCAAGTTATAATATTTACTGACTGGAGTATGGATCTCCTGAGACCCACTCTCCACTACCACTTTATAGGATGATGTAATGGGTACTTGTGTGTACCCCCTGAGTTCAAGATTAAGAAACAGGAATGAGGAGAACAGAGAAAAGTAGGATGAAATAGAATGGACAGAAATAATAAAAATAAAATAATCCACAGAAAATAAAAGCAAAAACAAGAACAAAACTCAAACAAAAACAAAACGAAGCAAAAGGAAAACAATTATGTCTATTTGTGGTCTTTTGGTTTTTAAGGAAAATAAAAAATGCCAATGCTTTGCTGTTTAACAAAAAGTAGGACATAAGATTACTAGAGTGATAAAATGACACTTCATTTTTTGTTAACATCTGAGAATTCCAACTGTCATTATTTACCTATTTTATCCTGCTTCTAAAACTGGCTTAGACAATGCATTATTGTATCTGGGGGGAAATATGGCAAGAAACACCTTGAAGTTTTGAATTCTGAAAAACTGTTTTTCCCTTTTTTCAGGTCTCACTGTTTTAGTTTAGCATCTTATTCCTTTCCTCTGGCAGCCTTGATACGTATCCCTTAATTATATGTATACACTGTGATACAGATGGGGAAACTGAGGCAAGAGAAAGTAAACAGACTAATTGTAAAAGTCAGATTAACCTCTCCTAAGTTGTCACCTGTTGAGTGCAGTCAGGTAGGAAGGGAGGTGAAGAAAGAGAAATCTAGTTCAATTCTTTATCTTATAGAGAATTCTTTTAAGCCAATACTGTCCAATAATGATACAATATGAGTCACATAAACAATTTAAAATTTTCTAGTAGCTACATTAAAAAAGTAAAAAGAAGCAGGTAAAACGATTTTTAATAATACATTTTATTTAACACACTATTTCAAAAATATTATTTGAATGTGTAGCCAATATAAAAATTATAGAGTTTTTTTGTACTAAGTCTTCAAAATCTGACATGTATTTTTGGTGACAGCACATCTCAATTCAGATGCTAAGTTTGCATTGAATATATTTTATTTCAATTTATATTTTATACAATTTACAATAGAAAAAGCAAATTCACATGCACTAATCAATCCAAACATACCTATATGTTTTCCATTGACTGAATTGAGTATCAGTTTTTCAATTTGAATTTGGATGGATTAAAATCAAATAAACCTTAAAGCTCTGTTTCTCAGTTGCGTTAGCCACATTTCAAGTACTCAACAGCCACACTTGGCTAGTTGGCAACTGTAACAAACAGCACAGGTAAAAGCTGTGGTGAGCTTAAATTATTTCCTCTGGGAGATGATTCCTCATTCATGAATTCAGAATTGAGAATGTTTCCTTAGAATATTGTCTCAGAAACTGAAATGTGGGAGATGAAACTTCCTACTTTTCTAAAATGAGGAAAGCATGCACTTAGGAGGGAATAGGCCTGACTTACGCCCTTAGCTACTAAATTGGCATTAGTCAATGAATCTATGGAGGCCTAGGATCTTAGTTCCTCAGCTGTATACAGGTCCCCACCACAGTGGGGGATTTTGCAGATTGACAGAGGATGTGCTTAAAATGGATTAGCTATTTTTTTTTAATTAAAGGGAGCAATTTTAAATTCAAAAACCAAGTAATTGAGCATCTTTTTCTCTCTTCTCTATTCTGCTTGTCCTTCTTTGTAACCTAAAATCTAGAACTAGCTGTATCACAGAGGAGGGAAATTATTTGACTTAATGCAAAATTTATTTTAGGAAGTGAGAGATCAGAGGATTTTTCCAGCTGTGGATGAAGGGCAGTATCTGCATTTTTGCCTGCCAATCCATTAATTTTTTCATTTTCCTCTGTACTCTTTCTTTTACACAGGGAGAAGGGAACTAAGAAAATTGTTTGATCCACTTATCAATTATTGCCATATATTACACTGCCAAAGACTGATTATCTAAAGGATGAAAAATTGAATTTATCTATTTAATAATGATTATACATTTATGCAGTTGTATGTTAATATGGGTGCATTATGTTCCCAGGTATTTAAAAACCAGCAAGGGCAGTGTTTGTTGTTGTTATTATTATTATTAATATTAATATTTGATATTAAATAGAATGCTTAAAAACATATTTGTTTTGATTCTTGACAATTCTGTATTATATAGGCTTACATATTAAATCTATTTATCCATCATAGGACTATGTGATAGTTATAAATTAAACAAGCAAAATACAAATATAACTATGACATAAATGAAGTGTTATGCTGAATAATCATAATAATAGTTACATTATTATTAGAGACAGGGTTTCACTCTGTCATCCAGGCTGAGGTACAGTGGCACAATTGCAGCTCACTGCAATCTTGAACTCCTAGGCTCAAGCACTCCTTCTTCTTCAGTCTTCCAAGTAACTGGGACTACAGGCACATGCAACCATGCCCAGCTAATTTTTTACTTTTATTTTTTCTAGAGACAAGGTCTTGCTTTTTTGCTCCAGCTGGTCTTGAACTCCTGGCCTCAAGTGATCCTCCCGCCTCAGCCTCTCAAAGTGCTAGGATCACAGGTATGAGCCACTGCATCGAACCTCTGATTTATTAACATGATAAAATATACATTATAGTTTGGGTTGAATCAAGCTCTTGCAGAATCTGGGGCATGGGGCAGCGGCTACTTCCAGGAATCAGTTTCTTTCACTTGGGCTAATTATTCCCAGGTATGTGTGAGGATAGCTTTGTAACCTGACAGATGAAGCTACTCATTTCACCTTCCACCTGAGGTAGGGTTCTTGGTTGCTAACTATTTACCCAGGTCTGTTCAATCATATGATTTTACGCTCAACTCCTGTTATTAGTTTGGCAATGGAGAGATGATAAACTGAGTCAAAGATGTAATTGTGTATATATTAGGCATTCCTATTCCTTCATTCATTCAATAGTAATTTGCTTTGGATATAAAAATGACTCAGACATACTCTCATCCTCATAGCAGTTGCCATTTAGCAGTGGGAGGTGGATTATAGATACTATGAGAAAAGGAAAAAGGTCGAGAAAATGCCTCATTGTAGAGAGAACTTGAGAGAACTTGAAACACAAATGTTTGTTCTGCAAAAATGAGTAAGAATGGGGAAAAGGCAGTCCAAGTAGTGCTTTACACAAAAGTCAAGAGGCTTGGCATGATGTGGTGTGTTCAGAGGAACTGTAAGTTGTTGGTCATGACTGAAGCATAGCTTTACATTTTTAAAAAATGATATATTAGTGGTACATATTGAAGCATAGCTTTTGTTTGTCAGTTAAGGAACAATAATGCTATCATACATGTAATGGAAAACCACTGATGAGAAAATAATAGGATGCATTTGGTGTCTAAAACACTGCTCTGAAAGTGATGTTGAGGATGGAGGGGTGACAGTCTCCTGTGCTCCCATCATGTGTTGTGCCCATTGCAGTAGCTCATGGATGAGGATGATGATGTGTGAACAAAAGTGATGGCAATTGGAAAAGAGAAAAGAGTATTCTTATAAAGTCCATCATGTAAGAAATACAAAAACAATATTGTTCAAGTTTAAGGTTGACTTAGAGACTTCACACATTCAGGAAAACAATTTAGTACTCCATTCACTGAAATTCCAATTCAGTATGTATTTGGGAATCTGTATTTAATGTGAACATTATGACAATAACAACAAAGTGACAAAATTCCAGATGATTCTGATTAGCATCCTGGGTTGGGATCCACAGGCTTAGAAAAATAAGAGCTCTTGGAGGTCAAAGGAGAAATGTCAGCGACATTGGGGAAGACCTTTTTTAAATGACAGAAGCCTTTACATTGTGTTCCCTATGTTTTACACCCTTCATTCAACAAAAGGTTTAGTTTATTTTTTTCCCCTAAAGTTTGGGGAAAACATGTCCTCCCAAATCGGGGAAGAATTAAGAGGTGATTTTCAAATTTGCCAAGTATGCACAGAAGCCAGATTTTTATTTAGTAGGTGTATGAATTAGAGCTCTCCCTAAGATCCAACAATGTAATAATTTTAGTTTATTAATACAAGCTGTGCCTTGTCCTAAAGTGATTGCTGGTGTTTTGTCTATGCACATTAACTGAGGAGATTTCAGATTTCCAGTGTCAGTATCCCAGGGACCATCTGATGGTGAGTTGTAGACGCCTGAAGAAATTTGAGCCACGGATTAAAAAATTAGGGGGCAGAAAAGAAAGTAAGATAATAACAGTCACGGGGACCTCATGACCTCTCAATTTTCAGATTACTAGAAAGTTAATTTTTTTCTAGATAAGCTGCAGAACATTTTTTATCTGTGAAGATTTTGATCTTTTGGGGGAACATTTCCAGGAACAGTTTTTAGTGTTTCCACCAGGGGGCAGTGATGTCCTCTACAATGTTGGTGACTGTAAATAGGAAAATTTATCATTCTTTTTTTGAACTTGAAGTGGGTGTAAGTGGGAAGCATTGATTAATTCTGACTGCTTATGGACATTAGGGTGAATTTGGAGTCAAATTCCGGCAGAAGAAAGAATCGTTAAATAGCATTTGTAGAACTACAGAGTCTTTTTAAACCAGAGTGGCTACTTAATTAAATCAGTCACTACAGTTGGTTAAATTGAGTAGCTATTTTAAAACTGAAAATTCATAATTCTTGAAGCTCCTGTCTAGAATCCTTCAGAGGTTCAGGGACTCTGGGTTGGCAAGAAATATGTGTCCCACGAAACCATAGGAGCAGATTGTGTAGAAACGATGACAAGAGGTAGAGAATTTCTTCTGGAAAATCTCAGACACTTAACGAGATCAGGCCTTGTCTTTTCACTAATTTCACCTCAGCTTGTCAGGAAAGATTTGGCTGCTGGAAGAGCAAACTGTGTTTACATTGGGTAAGTTTAATAGGTGTGGCTCTTAGCAGGACTGGAGTAGCCAACAGGGCTTTAGGGTAGAAAAAGAAATGGACTCAGGAGCCAGGAGATAAATAGTTTACTGTAATAGGCGAGGATTAGGATCCTACAATCTAGATTTTTATCTTGGCTCAGCCACTAACTCTGTGTAATCTTGGCTAAGTCCCTTAGCTCCTCTGGTCTTCGTAGTTCATACCTGTAAAATGAGTCTATTGGTCCAAGTGAGCTTTTGGATCCATCACGACTATAAAATTCTACATTATACGAAAATACAAATCCATTAGCACTTAGTTACCATCTAGATAGCTCAGAGTAGCCTCTGGACAAAAGGTTTTTTCAGCATGACTAACTTTACCAACTTTATCTGGCAGCACCGAGTTTGAACTTAGTTATGAAAGAAGGAGGTTTCTATTAGTGTATTCAATGGGCAAAGAGCTGGGAGAAAGGGATCATAAAAAGTTTCATCTTGTAGTCATTACTGCACTATTTCTACCCCATTACTTTACAAAGGAGTAAGACAAGATGTGCAGAGATTCTTCAAGATTCATTCATTCAGCAGAAGACAACAAAGTAACCAAGGTCCTTGCTCTTTTGAGTCAATGTTTCAGCGAAAGAACTAACTACACAGCATTCTAGATGGTAATAAATTGCAGATGAAAAGTAGGGTAAGGGAAAAAGGAAGTGCCACTGTTCCTCTTCATTTAGGTTTTTTGGGGAGGCCTCTCGATAAGGGGACATTTGAACAGAGCCCTGGGGAAGAGAAGGAGCCAGGGACGTATCTCAGGAAGATTATTTCAAGTAGAGAGAACTGCAATTGCAAGGCCTTGAATTCAACCCAGGAGTCATGGGCAGAGCCAGGATTTGCCCAGTCACTAATTTATTCACTCAACACATACTTATGTAGTGCCCACTCTGGGCTGTGTGCAGGCTTGGCCGCAGAATTGGAATCTTGTTTAATTCTATAACCATTTTATTCACTCACATCAATTGCTTCTTGCCTGGTACAGTGAGCATCCTTCACTGAACACTCAGTCTTTGTGAAGCACTGTGATAAGCACCTTATGGGCATCTTGTTAAAATTATTTTTCAAAATCATTTTTGTGAGATGGTTACATAAAGAATAAAAAGAAACATGATACTAAGAAAGGCAGAAAAATGAAATCTTGTTATTTATTTCAGAGCTTACTGAGGTAGATGGAAAGACTCACCACTTTGTTTCATGAAAAACTTCTGTAAGAAAGTTATTTGAATGACTCCATTGAGATTATTCTGCTAATTCATGTGAACATTTGCTGAGCTTCTATTCTGTGCCTGGTGTGTAGTTAGAAAGATGAATAAAGTATGAATGTACACAGGGAATTACAATAGAGTTTAAATCCTCAATGTGTTAGGGTTAGTGCTAAGAGAACCAGCAAGATGCTGAGGGGGCATAGATCTGAGTCTTCCTGAGAAAGTCAGGAAAAACCTCTGTAAACCAAGGAAGGCTTGAGCAGGAAATTGAAGGCGTTGTGACACACATCACTAGCACTGCATGGGCAGATATTTTAAAGGGCTTGTGGGGGGGAGAACTTGTAAGCAGATAATTAATTCAGCACATGGGATCCCCTGTTCTCTCACTGTTTTTGTTTAGAACAATTCTAGGCTGCATATGTACGTAAAAGGTTGATGGATATGGTATGTTTTGCTTTTTAGAAGGGTTATTCTGGAAACAATGATCAGAATAGATAGAAGGAGCTAGGACAGAGTCAAGAAGAGTAGTTGTGAAGCTTTTGAAATAACAATTGAGAAGCTGAACTAAAGCAAAGGCAGCAAGAATAAAGCTAAGGGACATTTAGGAGAAGAATTGGAAAGATTTTGTGATTGATACAGCACCTGCAGGGCTTCAGAGGATTATATGTATTGTATGCACTGAAGAAAAAGAAGTTTGGCATGGAACCAACAGTACTGCCCATCGAAACTGGACTGGATTAAAAAATGTGGTACATACACACAATAGAATATTTTACAGTCATAAAGGACAAATGTGGATTTCATAGTAACTTGGATGGATTTAGAGTCTATAATATTCAGTGATCTATCACAGAAACAAAGAAGTGGAGCCTCACTTCACTTCTCACTCATATGTTCTCACTCATATGTGGAACCTGAACATTTACCATAATACTATAAGAAAGGGATTGACAGTAGCTGGAAACTGCCAAGGAAAGGTGAGGCACATAACATCAAAAAGGGTACCTGATTTCAAACCAGGTGAAGTGGGGACCAAAGCGAGGCACAAACTTTACCTGTACGATAACCACTGGTATACCTGATCCTGAATTGTACCCCACACCTTTAAAAGGAAAAGGAAAAGAAAAAGGAGTTTGGGATGGCTTTTGGATTTCTTATTTGGAGGTCTAAGTAAATGATATTTTCAGTCACTGAAATAGATAACGAGGAGACAATGCTGGCTTCCAAAGCAATATCTGGAGTATCCTTCTATTGAGTTTGGGGTATATGTGGATGCATATGAAAACTTCAGAGCCAGTCTGGTGAATTCCAACACTCAAGAAAGAAGTTAGATTGGGATTAGGTATTGGAGAGTCACCAGTGAATGACTCATATTCATTCTTTTGACAAATATAAATATTTTCCTTCAATATGGCAGGCCTTGTGCTTGGTGATGGGGTTACACATGGTTCATGACACAGCTAGTCTCTGGGCTCATAAAACTTGTAGTATAGTAAAACAGGAAAACAATAAACAAGAATGCATACAAATCCAAATAATTCCAAATTGACATAAGTGCTAGACAGGCACACCTCAGAGATATGGAGGGCTTGGTTCCAAACCATGGCAATAGAGTAAATATTGTAATAAAGCAAGTCACAAACAATTTTTGGTTTCCTAGGCCATATAAAAGTCATATCTAACATTATACTATAGTCTATTAAGTGTGCAATAACATTATATCTAAGAAAAATGTAAATTGTTAAATAAAAATATTTCACTGCTAAAAAATGCTGATGATCACCTGAGCCTTCGGTGACTCATAATCTTTTTGCTGGTGGAGGGTTTTACTTCAATGTTGATGGCTGCTGACTGATCAGGGTGGTGGCTGCTGAGGGCTGGGGTGACTGTGGCAATTTCTTGAAATAAGACATCAATGATATTTACCTCATTAGTTGACTTTTCCTTGCACAAAAGGGTAGCATGTGATGCTGTTTGATAATATTTTACCCACAATACAACTTTTTTTTCAAAATTGGAGTTAATCCTCTGAAGCCCTGCAGGTGCTGTATCAATCAACTTTATGGAATATTCTAAATCCCTTGTTGTCATTTTGACAATGTTCATAGCATCTTCACCAGGAGTAGGTTTCATCTCAAGAAACTGTTTTCTTTGCTCAGCCGTAAGAAGCAGCTTCTCAATTGTTCAAGCAATTCAGTCACATCTTTCACTTCCAGTTCTCTTGCTCTTTCTACCATATCAGCAGTTCCTTCCTCCACTGAAGACTTGAACCCCTCAAAATCATCCTTGGGAGTTAGAATAAACTCCAAATCTCTGTCAATGTTGACATTTTGACTTCCTCCCATGATTCACAGATGTTCTTAGTGGTATCTAGAATGGTGAATCTTTTCCAGTAGGTTTTCAATGTACTTTGCCCAGATTCATCAGAGGAACTACTACCTACGGCAGCTATAGCCTTACAAAATGTATTTCTTCAATAATAAGACTTGAAAGGTGAAATGACTCCTTGATCCAAGGGACCAACAAAAGAGAACCCATTTCAAGGAAAATTCAATTACAGGGACATAGTATCTAGTAATCTCAAATGAACAGAAATATAAAGAAAGAGAACAGCTATAATATAGGCTTTAAATTTGACCAGCAGGAGGCCATTAGAAACCTTGGTGAGAGAAGAGAGAGTAGAGGTTGTTGGAGTCCAACGAAGAACTGAATTATGAAGTGGTGAGGGGATGAGCCATGCTGACCTGGCTTTGGAATCAAGCTGAGAGATCAGGGCAATAGCTAGAGAGTTGCTGACTAGAATAATATTAGGGACTTGAAAGAGTTTTAGTGTTTCTTATACATTTCTAACATGGGATCTCTCAGCTTTATGCAGAATTTTATAAGTGCTCACATTCTCCAACTTTTTACCTGCAGTAAGGTGTGGTACTTTCAAGTTCCATCTCAGTCCATTTCCTGTTGAATATGTACAAACAACCCAGAAATTTTGAGTCTTGATTGTGTTCAATTTAGTATTTTAGTCTTTGATTGTCCTCTAAATTTGCCAGCATGTAAGTATCATCTTCTCAATAATGTTGTTAGCCCTTAAACTCTTCCTTATGCTCCTTGGTTGTTTTCCTTGGTCAAGGTTAATAATTGCCTTTTTGTTGAACTGAAGGGACTTTACTTGGGTTGATTAAAAATCTAATTTTAAAAAATTCATTATTTACTGACAATAGCTCTTTACAATCTCTTGTGCCAGAGTGTACATGTTTTGACTTACACTGGCCATTACAAGTCATTTTCTAAACTGTGACATATCATGACACATACTAAAATAAGACCAGACTGCTTTTGTGGTCTATAGTATTTTTATTGCAGAGTTTAAACTGAATTTTATCTTTTTTGAATATTCTTTTACTTTTTAAAATATGTTTAATAACCATCTGTCTGCACTATATGGCTTGATAATATAGCTCTAGATGATAGAAAGCCATCAAAAAGAAATATTTAAAAAAATATTTCCCTCTAAAGAAATATTTTAAAAAAACCCTGCTCTCTAAGGAATAGAAGGGAATACAAGTAGAAATTCAATCTGTGAATAAGAATCTCTCTCTGTGTGTGTGTGACCAAAGAAAGGAAAAAGAAAGTAAATAAAAGGTAGAAAAATAGACTTCAGAATTGCAGTTTCATGCTGCTGCATAAAATAAAACCCATATGGTAAAAGCAAGACTATCAATAATCCTATGGAGCAGATGGATTTTGTTTTTTCAAGTGAAAAAATAACCTGCACCTTTATTCCTAAAATATCTTGAAGTTGAAGCAAGCAAGGTTTATTTTCACCACAACCATTTTCTATTTCAGACTGATATTTCTAACACTAGAAATCAGCATGAAACTCTTAAAGAAATTAGCATTAAAATGCAAAAGCTCTGTGTCATCTATTCTGTAGGAAACATTGATTTTTTAAGAGTGCATTTACTCTTGGTTTGCTCCTCTATTTTCTCAATTAATTTTCATTTCTCCTTTTGGCCAATTTAAAATTTTAATTTCTTATTTAATATTTTATTAAAGCAGTAAACTCTTGTCTGTCCCTGCCTGCTCTCCAAATATACACCTTAGAAGAAGACGATAATTTCCATATTCATCTTTTGGTGGCTACCTCAATGAACCAGAAAATATGATTCTCTCTCTAGTTTTACATTTATCAGTAAGTAATGATCAACTTAGGTAAAAGTGTAGGATAAATAATATCTATTGGTTCTTCATTATGAAAAATGAGACATTGGCTTCACGAACCTTCCATTTTCTTCCACCTGTTCTCCCACCCATGTTTGATAGTCACGTTACTTTTAATTCCTCAATTCTGTAACTTTGCAGCTTTGCACAATAATCTTAACTTCTTGATTTTGTTTTCTATGTTCTTGTAATAGGGTGACTTGACTGCCCACTATGTGAGATAAAAATATCAACATTCCTTTTCCTTTGTCTGATCTCCTCCTTTTATTGTCTACTTTATGCACATGAAAGGTTGTTTTTATGTTATTAAGGCTATTAAAACTTGCATCTGCTTAGGAACCACACCCAAGTCTTCCTTGTTCTATTGATATGTTAACGCTAATGCTGGAAAATGATATAGAAAATAATAATATTACAACAATATAAATAAAATTAATTTGTGGCTAAGAGATGTTGATATTACATTTTTTTCTCTTCCATGCAAAGATCTTGCATTAACCAGGATTCTCCAGAGAAACAGAACCAATGACATGTGTATATATACATATATGTACACACACACATATATTTAATGCATGTGTATATATATATGTATGTGTATATGCCATATATATATTTAAATATATATGTGTGTGTGTGCTTATATGCATTAGTTACAAGAAATTGGCTTATATGATCAGGGATGCTGAAAAGTCCTAAATTTGCAGTCAACAAGTTGGAGATCCAGGAAAGCTGGTAGTTTAAATTTTAGTCTTAAAGTCTGGAAGGCTCAAGACCCATAAAGAACCGATGTTTCTGTTAGAATTTGAATGCAGGAAAGGATCTATGTCCACAGACAGGCATCAGTACTTCCTTCTTATTCAAGGAAGGGTCAGTCTTGTTCTATTCAGGATGTTCTATTCTGAATGGATGACCACTCACATTTTTGAGCGTGATCTGCTATACTCAGTCTATCTATTCAAATGCTAATCTCATCCAAAAACACCCTCACAGAAACATCTGTGCATCCCATGACCCAGTCAAGTTGATACATAAAATTAACCATCATAGATAGAATCCCAATTATTTTAAATAATGCTGCACTTTAATTATGTTTTGCAGTTAGACCTTAACTTTTTGATAGTGTATTGTTAATTTTTTTTCTGGTGTTTCCAATTTTTTTTCTTTGCATTTGCCTTTTTCTTATGCTTATTTTTTTTCAAGTCTATTAGTGTTGTTTTGTGACACCCTCTTTTTTTCCCTAGAGTTCTCTCCATCAGAGTCCTCTCATTTTCTCTCCTAAATAGACTGGCAGCTCTCTAGGTTTCTTGTCAACTTCAGGCTTTGCTTCCTTAGACTTCCTATTTAGTTCTAGTTTCCTTGCATCTTATCTCTCTCTCTCTATATATGTATCTATATATATTTTCCTTGCATCATATATATATACATATATATATAAAATTTGTATTATTTCTTGCTTTACACTCTTGTTTGCTAGAGTAAATCCTTAAGTAACTTTTAAAGAAAAGGTGGATAGAAAATAAACTTCCTAAGTCTTTTTCAACCATGGAAATGAAGGACCATGACAGTTGATTATTGAGTTGACTTTCCATAGAATTTTAAGTTAAAAATATTTTAATCAGAGTTTTGAAAAAAATTGCTTACTTTCTTCCTAGCATGTTTCATTGCTGACAAGAAATATAATGCCTATCTAGTTCTTGTCACTTTGGAATAGTTTGTATTTTCTTTTTGAAATGTATACTTTAAACTTGATGCTCTTAAATAGCTTTAAAATGTATATATAATCTTCTATTTCTATGCAGAGTATGTTTTAATGTGAAGATGCCTATCTTCTTTAGCTCTGGAATATTACTATATATTAGTTCTTTGATGAAGAAGGAAATCCTGTCATTTGCAACAACACAGATGGGCCTGAATGACATTATGCTAAGTGAAATAACCAAGAAAAAGAAAGAGAAATACTCCATGATCTTACTTATATGTTGAATCTAAAATTTGTACTCCTAGAAACATAAAGTAGAATGGGGGTTGCCTGGGGCTTGGGAGTGGGTGAAATGGAGAGATGTAGGTCAAAGGTATAAACGTTTAGTCATAAGATGCATAATTTCTGAATACCTAATATACAGCATGGTGGCTATAGTTAACACTATATTGAATGCTTGAAATTTGTTAACAGAGTAAATGTTAAGTATTCTTACCCTCTCACCCCACAAAAGGTAACTGTCTTAGTTTGTTTTATGCTGCCATAGCAGAATACCTGAGACTGAGTAATTTATAAAGAAAAAAAATGTCCTCACAGTTCTGGAGGTTGGGAAGTCCAACATCAAGGTGCTAGCATCTGGTAAGGGCCCTCTTGTTGTGTCACCATGGCAAAAGGCAGAAGTGCTAGAGAAGAGAGGGTGTTCTTATTCTGTTATAAGGAACCCACTCCTGCAATTAAAAAAAAAACCTGCTCCAGAAATAATGACATTAATTTATTCATAATGGGAGAACCTTCATGGCCTAATCACCCTTTAAAGGTCTGGCTTTTTAATATTGTTACAATGTACTGTTACAAAGGCAAATAAGTTTCCAACACGTGTGTGTGTGTGTGTGTGTGTGTGTGTTTGTGGCGAGGACACATTCAAATTATAGCAGTAACTATGTGAGGAGATGAATATGTTCATTGGCTTAATTGTGGAAATCATTTCACAATGTATACCTATACCAAAACATGTATTCGTTCTTAAATACATATAATTTTTATATGTCAATGATACCTTAATATAGCTAGAAACATAGTGTCATAAACTTATTCTCTATACTTTAAGTATGTTTTTGTGTTGCTGCTTTTGTTATATAATAATTTTTATATTTCTCTAATATTATACTTAAAAATAATAAAACAAATCCTGTGTTTTCCTTTCCAACTTATTCAGGCATTCATTTGTCATAGTTTCTGGCAGGAAAATACCTGAAGCTATTGTCTGAAGCCACTTAATGAGCCGCATATTTATGTAAAATATGCCAAGCAGACTCACATGTCAACATTGTACTAATCCATGTCAGATGTTATTGTTTCATAGTTTGGCCCATTGGGCTTTTCTCATTACTGGTTGAACTTCTTCTGTTACTTTTCTATTATGTTTACCCCTAAAAGCAAAAAACATAAGCCAAAGATAATCATTTTTCATTTATTATTTCAGGGATAATATGAATGAGACCCATTTCCCCTACTAGTGGAGGTCTCAGTGTTGCAGCTTCATTGAATCGTGTTGCTTTTTATTTTTTAAAGAAAAATCCTACTCATAGGAAAAGTAAAAATGGAAAACAGTATATTGGTTTCTGGATTTTTATTTAATGAAAGCTGTATAGATGGTTGAATATTTAAAGCCAAGGCAATAGGATATGAGCAATAGACTATTATCAGTCCTCTTGATAGGCTGACTTCTGTTTCATAGTTTATCTTTTTTCTTGTGTTTTAAACTCCTAGGCTCAGAATTGATTCAGGAGATAGACTGAATACCTTCACTTACCTGCACATACAGTTGGAGAACTCTTTACAGGAACTCTATTTTCAAAGAAGAATATTCTCTTCTTTTTTTCTTTTTCCTTACTTATTGTATAGATTTAAGCGATACAATATGATGTATTAATATGCATATACATAATAGGAGTATTGGTATAGATAAGTAATTTGACAAATCCCTCATCTCACATAGTTTCCTTGTGTGTGTGTGTGGGGGGGGGGTTTGGGTAAGAGCATCTAAAGCCTACTTTCTTTAGAACATTTTCAGTATACACTACAATATTACTAACTTTAGTCCTCATGTTATACTTTAGATCTCTAGATTTATTCATCCTATATAGCTGTAACTTTGTATTCTTTGGCCTACCTCTTTCCATCTCCTGCCCCGCATTCTCTATTTCTTGACTCTGGTAATCACCATTTTCTTCTTTGTTTTTCTGTATTTGCCTTTTAAAAAATATTCCACATATATAAGAGATCATGCAGTATTTTTCTTTCTGTGTGGCTTCTTTTACTTCACATAATGTTCTCCAATTTCATCCATGTTGTCACAGTGGAATAATAATCCATCATGTCACACACACACACATACACACTCACTCACTTGTCTCTCTTTCTCTCTCTCCCTCCCTCCTCTTCCCCCTCTCCCCCTCATGCCTCCCTCCCCCCCTTCTTTCCTTCTTTCTTGCCCCTCCCCTTCCCTTCCTTTCCTTTATCCCTTTCCATTTCCTTTTCTTGAGTCAGGTTCTCACTTTGTCACCCAGTTTGAGTACAATGGCACAATCACAGCTCACCAAAGCCTCGACATCCTGGGCTCAGGGGATCCTTTCTCCTCAACTTCCCAAGTAGTTGGACTACGGGTGTGTGCCACCATGCCCAGCCAACTTTTTTAGTTGTTGTAGAGATGAGGTCTTTCTATGTTGCTCAGGCTGGTCTTGAACTTCTGGCTCAAGCAATCCTCCCTCCTCCCAAAATGCTGGGATGACAGGTTTGAGTCACTGTCCCGGCCTCACAATTTCTTTATCCAGTTATCTGTGAATGGAATTTCGGTTGCTTCCCTATCTTGGCTAGTGTGAATGATGCTGAAATTAACATGCGAATGCAGATATCTCTCTGAGGTGCTGATTTCATTTTCTTTGAGTACATATCCAGAAGTGGGATTGTTGAATTATATGGTAGCTCTATTTTTAATTTTATAATGGCTGTACCAATTTACATTTTATCCAAAACTGTGTAAGGTCTCTCTTTTCCCATACTCTTACCAACACTTGTTATCTCTCGTGTTTTCACAATAGTTATCCTAACAGGTGTGAGGTGATACCACTCTGTGGTTCTGATTTGCTTGTCCATAATGGTTAATGATGTAGGATATTTTTTCATATACTTGTTGACTACTTGTATGCCTTCTTTGGAAAAATGTCTATTCAGGTCCTTTGCTCATTTTAAAAACAGGTTTATTATTATTATTTTGCTATTGGATTATAAGAATGTTTTATATATTTTGGATATTAACCCTTTATCAGATATATGGTTTGCAAATATTTCCTTTCAATCCATGGGCTGTCTTTTCTATCTTATTTATTGTTTCCTTTGCTGTGCCAAAGCTATTCAGTCGGTTGTAGTCCTTTATTTTTGCTTCTGATACCTGTGTTTCTGGCTTTTGGGGTTTGGGGATTAAACCCCACTTAGTCGTGATTTAAAATCTTTTTGATTTGTTGTTGAACCAGTGTGCTAGTATTTTATTGAGGATCTCTGCATCTGTGCTCATCAGAGATACTTACCTAAATATTTATTGTCTTGTGGTGTCTTGGTCTGGCTTTGGGATAAGGGTGATGCTGGAGCCTCATAAGATATGTGTTTGGAAGTAGTCCCTCTACTTTTATTTTTGGGAGAAGTTTAAGAAGGATTTGTATTAACTCTTTTTTTAATGTTTGAAGTGCTCAGATCCTGGGTTTTTCTTTGTTGAGAAGTTCTTAATTACCGCTTCAATCTTTTTATTTCTTATTGATCTGCTCAGGCTTTCTATTTCTTCTTGATTAAAAGTTGGAAGCTTGTATATTTCTAGGAATTTAAAGATTTTTTCTAGATTATCCAATTTGTTGGCATGTAATTGTTTATAGTAGTCCCTTATGATGCTTTTTATTTCTGAGGTTCATTGTGTGTTTCCACTTTCATCTCTGATTTTATTTGAGTCTTCTCTCTTTTTATCTTAGTCTAGCTAAGGGTTTGTCAGTTTTGTCTTTTCAAAAAGCAAACTCTTAGTTTTTTTTCTTATAGTTTTTCTATTCTCTTGTTGATTTATTTTTACTCTGACTTTTATTTTTTTTCCCTTCTGCTAATTTTTATTTTTTATTTTTCTAGTTCCTTGAGGTGTAATGTTAAGTTGTTTATTTGTGATCTTTTTTTAAAATGTAGGTGTTAATCACTATAAACATTAAAAGAAAGAAAGAAAACACATATAATACCTTGGGGATAGAGTAGCATTTTTATGTTGCTTACCTAGTCATTTTAATATACAGTTCAATCTCAGAATTAAACCCAATGTAAGGTCATTTTTATATTACTAAAAAGTCTGACTTTTTTTCCTGGCATTAAATAAAAAAAACAAGATATCTTTTTATACAATTAATATCTTTAAAGTTTTTGTTACCTTAATAAAAACAATAACTAATTAAAAAATTAGTTTTCTATGTGTAAAGGGGAGAGGAGCCAAAAAAAGCCCCCCAAAAACTGGAATTACTTTTTGGAGGGTGAGTCCCTTGTTGTACAGGTTTCCTTCCATAGGTAAGTGTTCCACTAACCCATCGGCATCAGTGTACCAGCTTGTGTTGTGAGAGGCTGCATTCAGCTTCAGTGAATTTTTTTTGGAGAGTCTTTTAACACGTTTGCCCATTTCATGATAGGTGATATATGAGTGCACCTGTCCACACTATGCTGCGTGTTCAGCAGTTTTAAACAAAAAGTGGCATGAACACATTGCCCTACCCTCCCTATTCACCCAATTGTGTCCTGAATTACTTTTTTTTGCTGTTGTTTCTCCAATGGAAAAAGTCCTTACAGGGAAATGTTTTGCTGATGTGGAAGAGGTGAAACAAAAAATGGCAGATGCACTAAAAGCATCAAAATTGACAAGTTCAAAAACTGTTTTGAGCAGTGGAAAAAGTGTCTTGATAGGTGTATTACATCAAACAAAACATACTTTGAAAGTGACTGAAATTTAAACATGTAAGAATGAATACACAATTAAAAAAAAAATAAATTCTGGGTTTTTGGAGGGTCCCCTATTGTATTACCTCATTTAATCTTCCCAACAAATCTCTATTTAAAAGAAGAGGAGAATGAGGCACAGATATGGTAAATTACCTGCCAAAGTACACATTCTTCTTAAATGGAGGAGTCAAGAGTTGAACACAGGCAGGTTCTTTCTAGAGTCTGTACTTTCAACTGCTGCTATGCTACTCATACTGTTTAACCACTCTTCTGCTATCTGTGCCAGTTCATAATCTGATCTAACATAAAATATTTATAATTAAAATGACTATAAAATAATAATAAAATGACTATACAATGATAATAAAATCATTTTATTTTATTTTCTAAGGGATATTTTTTCAAGGTTTTATATACAACTGGAAATAGTTTCAAAAAGTAAAAAGAAAAAAAGAGGAAACCTTGTTGAATGCCTTTTATTTGTTACATTCTGCAAATTATGGTATACAGGAACCGTAATCAGATAGATGCCAAGGAGGTTAGTAAGACTAGAAACCACACTTTTATCCTCTTCCCCTCTCCATCTGAATCATGTGCACCCTTCCTCAAACTGGATGCCATTTGGGGAACATGGTGGAGCAGGGAGATATACTTTGAGAGAGAAGAACAAGACTTGACCTTTAATATTTTTGAGTATTTACTGGGAAAAGGAAATATTTCCCTCATAAAAGATCATTTGAAACTAGAAGAAACAGAAATACTTTGTCAAGTTCAAAGTTTTCAGTAGAAATGAAACTCAAGAACAAGGTGAAATCAGCTTTAGAAGCAAACATAACTACTGGTTTTGCTTATTTGAGACTTTTAGTGAATACATTTTGACTCCATGATAATGATGGTGAGTATTTTATGTTTAAAATGTATATACCTTCAAGATGAGAATAAATCAGAATCTCTGGGCAGGGAACCCAGCAATTTTTAAACCACCCAGATGATTCCAATATACAACCAACATTGAGAAGCAGTAAGCTAGAATTATGCCAGATGGGTAATCTGCAATGTTGGCAACGTAATATTAACTAGGTATATTATATTTTTTACTTTAGAGCCCTTACAATGTTTTGGAGGCCAGAAAATATACTTTGGTTTTCAAAAGCTTTGCCAGACTCCCTCTTGCCTGAAATTTTATTGGTAGTCTAGTGAGTTAGATCTTTGATGATTAGCATCTGCAGCAAGGTGAGTGTAAAACAGCCCCAAATAGGAGATTTGGGATTGAAGAACAGTCTGGTTAGTCATGGGGTAAAAATAGAGTAAAGATTTACTAATTTTTTTTGCAGGCTCAGTAGGGCTGTAATTTATATTTTTGGTTTGGAGAGTAAAATGAAGAAAATTTAATAAGACAACAGCACGAGGGAGCAGTCAGTAGTACTTAGAAACACTCTACTTAAAGTGACATGGGCAAGTTGGGCAAAGAGGTAAAAATAAGGAGAATCAGCAAGTGTTTATAGGACGGGGATCTTAGGACAATCAGCCAGTGGTGTGATCTTTAATTACTGAGCATTTTTCTGTCTTTCTGTTACCGGTCTACTAGGTGTCTTGATACATATTGGTCAGCAGGCTTTATGTGACCCTTTCTACTTTGGATTTTTTAAATGCATGAACATTTTAGGTTCATGTACCGTAAGCTTAATTCTCTCTCTCTCTCTTTTTTTGTTTTCAGTTTTCTTCTGATCTGAGAAGATACAGCTGATGGGGAAAGCTCTTCTTCCAGGATGCTCTGTGGTCCCAATCAATAAACCACTGACTAGGAGAGGTTTTAACTGCTTAACACTCAGCTTCTGTATAGCTGAGTGTTGGCTCTCCAGTTTGGCTCTCCAATTCTTGTAACTTTCTCTTTGTGCACTACTACTGAAGATACATGGAAGAACCTCCAAGGGCATGCTTTGAGTCCTTTCTCCTATTTCTAGACAGGATAATATTTTCTACATAAATGATGATATTCTTGTGTATAAAAAGCAGTTCCCATACTAATTTGTTAGAATATTTCACAGTTTAGGAACAAATTTATTAGTGTTTTATTTCTTTTCAAATTAACATAAAAAGAATGATCATTTTGGATATTGCCAATCATTTGAGAAAGTAATCTACAATACTCTTTCAGTTCACTCATTTTTTTTCTTTTTTTGTAAATTCTTAACTATTATAAATTATTTGCAAAATCTCTTTTTTGCAAGAGATCATAAAGAAATCCATAGGGAAAATATAGACATACCTGATTATATAAAATATGTATTTTAGAGGCAAAATATTCTATACTCTCAAAAGATGAAAACTAGAATGGAAAAAATAACAAAGTGTAATTATTCCTATTATACAAAAAGCATAAAGAAATGTGAAAAAGGATATATATGAAGCTGATAGCATGTTACTTCATGGGGATGGAAATTAGAGGTGAGATCATCCTGGTGACTAAAAATGAGGGAAAGCTTTCTTATACACCTTGAGAATGTTTTCTTTTCATGATGAATACACATGTAATAAGAATTTTTAAAAATGATACCACATGTCAAAATGGAAATTATAAAAATGATATAAAGATATGCTATATATCAGAGCCCAAAAATGTTTTGAGAGATAGGTCATAATGCAACAGTTTTCAAGTACATGTTCAAAAACTCAATAGACTATTGGAAAGGGAATAAAATGGCTGAAATGTTGAAGATGAAATTTAAAGACGATTTCTTTTCTGTGAAGAGAGAACTTCACTGTGAGGAGAATAGAGGATGTTCATCCTAAAAATCAAGCCTAGTGAGAGAAAATCCACTGGGTACACTGAAGAGCTTAATGTTGCCCCATGAATCCCCTGTTCAGCAGGGCTCCTTGAATGTTGCTTGCTTTGTGCTTGGGGCAAGAGAGAAGATCCCTTTTTTTGGAGGCTAAGCAAATAAACGTTGCTATTCTCTGAGTGTTTGGGTAAAGGATGGGCAGTGGAGCCCCTATAGAGAGAGTCCCCATGAGTGAACCACTGGAAACCGGGGCACTGACAGGTGAAAAGCAAGAATAGAGTACGTCAACAGCTTTACAGGAAATTCAGTCAGAAAAATTATGCTGGAGAACAAGGTAATGCTTTTAAACACGATACCCAGAAAACACAAAGCCTTCCTGTAATTCTGATGAAGTAAGAACTTTCCCACTTCTCTTTCTCTGTTCCTGAGCAGCAACCATGACCGTGACCATGGGTTAGAAACCATTGACAGCAAACTGAAGAAGGAGGAGCTAGAAAAGAGATATTAACTTCAGATAAAGTTTGGAATTTTGATCATTATCTAGGACAAGAAGTTTTTAGAACAGTGTTTTGGACTAAATGTGTGTATCCCTTCGTGGTTTCACATGTTGAAACTCTAATTCCTAATATGATGATATCTGGAGATGGGACTGTTAGAAAGTAATTAAGTTTAGATTAGATCATGTGGGTGGAGCCCTTGCAAGGCGATTAATACCCTTATAAAGGAATGACTACCAGGGCACTTTCTCTTACCCTAGCCACTGTGTGAAGATACAGGCAGAAGTTGGTGTGCTGTAAACTAGGAAGACAGTCTTTTCCAAGAACCTGACCATGCTGGCACCCTAATCTCAGATTCCCAGCTGTCAGAACTGTGAGACTAAGTTTTTTTTTTATTTGTTTAAGCCACCCAATTTAGTGGGTAATTCATTATAACAGCTCGAACTAAAACAAAATAAATTGAGACTATGTTGGTAATTGAAATGCTCTATTATTTACTAGTGGCTGAAAAATATAGAGAACCACCTAACTTTCCATTTTCAGTCTCATGCTTTTCGTGGGTCCCCAACTTTAGTTGAGGGAACAAGCAGGTGATATAGACCTATTAGAGCACTCTAGTTCCTTGGTCAACCTTGCTATTTTTCAATATCCTTTGGAATATGTAAACAGTTCACAAAGCCTAATATTTCCAAAACTGTTAAACTATTGCAAACAAAAAAGAAAATCGAATCACCTGCCCCTGCACCGACTGAATGAACTCCTTTTAGGCCAAGGGAACCCCAAGAAAATCTTAATAGCTTAGTTCCCAGTCATAATGAGATAGGAGATCAGACACACCTTATTATATCCCATCCCTTTAGGAGTTTAGACACAACGACTGACCAGCATTAATGTTAAAATAGAGGTCATAAAACTGACAGAGCAGACTCTTTGTGGCAATAAGATACCAAATGATAAATGTGACTTAAGGCCATGCCTGGCAATGGTTAAGTCATGCACCCCACTTAAAGAATAAACTATGCTCTAAATACCACAAGATAAATTTCTATCTGTTTGTTATTTCTTTCTCTGAACTTATTAAACAACCAGAAATAAAAAATACTATGTAAATGCAGTCGGAAATTTTATGTTCTTATATAGCTACAGTAATACACAAGCACGTTTTATTTTCCTTCAATGAATATTATCATATTAATTGGGTTTGTGATAGAAACTTAAACCAAATGTTTTCATAGTGTTTAATGCATTTTTAATGAAGTTACATTGATAATCTATGTAGTAATATGAATATAAAGTTTACAGAAATTTTACCTAAAACAGACTGCTTATATTTGACCTCTACAGATTTTTCTTTTGTTCACCATCATATTCATAATATGAATTACTTTGATGCTTCTCAAACTTTGATTGCATATGAATCACAAAGGAATCTTGTTAAAATGTAGATTCTGATTTAACCTGTTTTGGGTCAGACCTGAGATTCTGTAATTCTGACAAGCTCTGAAGTGATACTGATGCTGCTGTTTCATGGACTACATGTTGGACATCGAGGAATCACAAGTGCTCATTAACACATTTCTATAAGTGTTGATTCAGAAATATGAATGACATAGATATATAAAATTATGATTTGATTTGAAAGTGGTCATTTAATTGAGTCTTTTGTCTAAAAGCAACTGAGATGAGGCTAAAATATATGTTCCTTTCAGTTATTTACATTATTATTTCAAATCTTGCTGATAGGGAGCAGTACATGTTACTAAATGAACTACTGTAGTCAAGAGCTAAGATCTATTCCTAAGAAATAAAATATTTGATTTTTTTTCAGCATATCCAGCTAGACAATGGATTCTAACACCTGGACATTTTATCAAGCCAAACCTCAGCTAAGCTCTCCTCCTTTCAGGGTATCTCCTCCAAACCTAGGGAAACTGGCTTTCCAGTGGTCCAGAAAATATGGTCTCAGGCACTATTAGATGCCTGTTAAGACTGATGCCTCTGAGTTACCCATCTCCAGAATTCTTCTACTCTCATATACTGATAGAATTTATTTCAAAAGTGTTGTTAGAATATTGCCAATGAACATGACAAAAGATTCATGAAATTCATATATTTGAGTGCATTTGTGACAGTTAAGTATGTTTACTCAACCCCTATTCTCCTGCTTCTCTTGCTAGGTCCCCACTGCTAGTGATGGGATCCTCATCTCTGGGACTGCTTCTACAGGCTCCAACACTTAGGAGCCTAATTTATGCCAACCACTGTCTAGAAACATGTTTTCTTGAACCCAGACCAGAGATATTAGGGTTCTTGGTTCTATGAGAGCGATAACATTTGCAGGAGTGGGAGATGGTATCTACATTTATCTGTGATAATTGTTTCATTTCTTTAGAAACATTTACACCATAAATCGTGACTTCTACCTGTTTCAAAATAACTTTCCAACTAGGTGTGGTGGCTCACATTTGTAGTTCCAGGCTGGTCTCGAAACCCGAGTTTAGGCAATCCTCTCACCTTGGCCTCCCAAAGTGCTGGGATTATAGGCTGGGTCACTGTGTCCGTCCTATCATCATTCTTTAAATGTTCTTTGTGGTTAGTTTCCTAATTGCTGTAATTTATGGATATATTTCTTTTGGTTGATTTTCTTCCTGTTTATGATTTTCCTCCTGTTCTTATCTAATAATAATTTTTTATTAAATGTTCAACATTATAAAATTTAAGGTGTTGACAACCGTACTGTATTTTGTTGTATTCCTTTAAATAGAGTATTAGGACTTTTTTCTAGCAAAAGTTTGTTAGTTAGAATCAGTAGGTCCTTTCAAAACCTGTTCTTAGTCTTAGGGTGGATTCAGAGAAGACTTTAGTGTAGGGCCAATTCAGTGTCATTATTAAAGCTAGATTATTTTGAGAACTATACCCAATGCTCCATGTATTACAGATATTTCCAATCTGCCTGGTCCCGTATGGGATGCAAGAAATGTTCTGTCTCTACCGTTTTAGTGATTCTTTCTCTGGTTAAGATAGTTTTTTATTATGTGTACACAATTTAAAAAAAAAAAAAAAACTTTAGGGAACCCCTCTGCAGACCTCCAGAGCTCTTTCTCCATAGTTTCCTCCTCTTTGACACATTGTTCACAAATTCTGGCTGCCCTGAGCACTCTGAATTCTGATCTTTGTCTCCTTTTCTCAACAATATTGCCTGACTCTGTTTGGATTTCCTTTCTATGTTCTGTGGCCTGTAAACTGACTCTAGGCAGTGAATTGATGCAATTGCAGGGATTACTTTGTTTATTTCCCTTCTCCCAATTTGTTTCACTGTCCTGTATTACGTGGTTCACATGTCTGAAAATTGTTTCATGTATTCTGTCTGTTTTCTGGTCGTTCTAGGTGGGAGCATATATCTGATTTCTGTCCTCTCACTGTGGCCAGAAGCAGATTTTTATTTACTCTTAAAGTTACTATGGACAATAGAGATTCTCATATGTTTAGTTTACTGATTCAGTTTTAGCTGAACTGAATAAATTTCAAACCACATCTACTAAAATCCAGTCAAGAATTGCAGCTACTCTTTGCCTAAACTTCTGAAATTCTTTAATGCTTTGATACAACTGATGGCTATAAAAGCTGTCTCTCAGTGAACTGTTACCCTGAACCAGTGTCATCAAAACTGCCTATAGAGCCTGCTGAATGACAGATTATCACCATGTTCCATTTGCTTCTTTTTATTAGTCCAAAGAAGAGGCTATGGATACCCATAGATTTCTGCTTTAGAGATGTACTGATGGAACTGGCTCGGTGGCTCAGCCTGTAATTCCAGCACTTTGGAAGGCCGAGGCGAGTGGACTGACTGAGCCCATGAGTTCGAGACCCGCCTGGCCAACTTGGCGAGACCTTGTCTCTACAATAAATAAAAAATTAACCAGGTGTGGTAGCACGCGCCTGTAGTTCCGGCTACTTGGAAGGCTGAGGC
>NW_007246321.1:35723-83264 GCF_000164805.1 Carlito syrichta | reverse complement strand
TGGGCGACAGAGCGAGACTCCAATTCAAAAAAAAAAAAAAATGTACTGATGACTCACGTGTACAACGCTGGCCAGTGGGTCTTAGTACTTCTTTCTAGAAGATGCCCAAAAGACCACCTTGAAGGGTCAACTCTACAAAATAGAGAGGATAGAAAATAATTGTTTCCAGACTTTTTTTTTTTTTTTAGTTGGAGTCTCACTCTGTCACTCAGACTGGAGTGCAGTGGCCGCTCCCGGCCACCGCAGCCTCGACCTGCTGGGCTCCGGCGATCCCTCCGTCTCAGCCTTCCAAGTAGCCGGAATTACAGGCGCGCACTACCACGCCCGGCTGATTTTTTGATTTTTTGTAGAGCTGAGCCACCGAGCCCGGCTTGTTTCCAGACTTTTATTAAACAATCTTCTCCTTATAACATCTCTTCAAAAATTATTTTTTAATTGTTATAGATATATAGTTGTATATATTTATGGGGTACATGTGATGTTTTGATACAAGGATACAGTGGGTAGTGACCAAATCAGGGTAATTGAGGTGTCCACCACCTTGAGCATTTATCATTTCTTTATGGTAGGGACATTCCAATTCTACTCTTTCAATTATTTTGAAATATACAGTAAACTATTGTTAGCCATAGTCACTGTAACATTTTTGGTTCAGCCTCGGTGTTGTATTCATGTCATTTTGTTTTACTTTCTATTTTTATTTCTTATTTCCTGAGCACTTAGCACGGTTGTGGTGACTCAAAGTAAAAATGAAAAAAAAAAAAAAAAAAGAAGTTTTTTTTCTTCAGTCTATCTTTTTTTGTATCATTTGGTCAAAACTCACCAGCTGAAGAGGAAGTTGCAGATAATTTTGTTTTTTCTCAGTTTTAAGGTCCCCTGCCTGATACCTAGATATAACTCATTATTTTGTACAGTGAGGTGTTTCATTGCAAACCGGTAATAAACACAACTCTTATGAGAGAAAAATTTTCTCTGAATTGTTGCTAAAACTAAGCTGGTTAAAGTAAATTCATTGATTTTTCTGCAATAGTGCAATGTCATTAAAAATAATATTTGTCCCATATTATAACTTTGTGAAATAATAATTTCATAATTATAATTAACAACACAATTGGGCAACCTCTTCAGGATCCCTCCCACTGTGGAGCTTTTCTGTCCTCTCAATAAATCCCGCTTTCTCAAAAAAAACCCAAAACAACACAATTGGTTTTAGGTAAATCATATTATTAATAGTTATCATTAATGTATACATAAAATTATTTTGTTAAAAATAATCCAAATATTTGAAAACTTCTGTTTTCTCAATAGTAACAGCAGACGATATATCTTGAAATAAATAAGCATTTAAATTATGAAGTAACATAATGAATCAAATATCAATCATATGTCTATATATTACTTGGGAAAAATATTAATTTTTCCATAAGATTCTTCAAATGAATGGTGAAGTCATAAGCTAGATATCACATATTATTGTATTAATTGTAAGTATATGCCTACTTTTTTAGGCTATATTTTATTCATTTTAAAATTAAGGAATAATTTACATGTAGTAACATTTAACCTTTTAGTATACAGTTTTGTGAGTTTTGACAATGCATATGGTCTTGTAACCACCACAAAAATTAAGATATAGAATAATAATTACTCTCTCTATCCTCCTATACAGCTTCGTAATTACCCCTTTCCCCTACCTTTAGCCCCTGGCAATCACTAATCTGTTTTTGTCTCCCTACAGAGTTGTGTTTTCTAGAATGTCATGTAAATGGAAGTAATATGCCTTTTGGGTCTTGTTACTTTCACTCAGGGTAATGCATGCATTTGAGATTCATCCATATTGTTGCATGATCAGTAGTTCTTTCTTTGTTACTACTGAGTAATATTCCAATGATAGATATGCCACAGTTTATACATTTCCAACTTTGCCTGATATTAACATAGGCAGCCTAGCTTTCTTTTGATTAGTGTTTGTATATATTTTTCTAATCATTTTCTTTTATCTAGATGGTTATTTAAAATGAATTTCTTGCAGACAACATTATCACTGGGTATTTATTTTATTTTCTTTCTTTCCTTTTTTTTTTTTTTTTTGTTTGAGTGAGGGTCTCTGTCACCCAGGTTGGAGGGCTGGAGAGCAGTGGCACAATTATGGATCACCACAGCCTCGACCTTCTAGACTTACATAATCCTTCCATCTCAGCCTCCCAAGTAGTTGGGACTGCAGGCAAGCACCAACACACTAGCTAATTTTTTGACTTTGCTATGTTGCTTAGGCTGGTCTAAAACTCCTGGGCTCAAGCAATCCTCCCACCTCACCCTCTCAAAGTGCTGGGATCACAGGCATGAGTCACTGTTCCTGGCCAAAGGTTTTGCTTTTATAACGTTGTTAAGCAGCCCATCACTGTATGTCCTTTCATTGACACTTGACTTTCATTGTTTCCTCTAAGAAGTTTGCTACAATTTGTATCTTTGTTTCTCTGTATGTAATATGTCTTTATTTTGTCTGCCTTCAAGGTTTTCTTTTTTTAGTAGTTTAAAGATAATGTGTCTAGATTTTTTTCTTGTATTTTCTATGAAACAATAATATGGTTATCATAATGCTTAGTATATGTTTTGGCAGAGGGTTCACTTTCAAAGTAGAATTAGAGGTATCCCTTAGTAATAGTTGATAGAAGCAGATGCTTGGGATCTGACATGAGGGGAGCTGATGGGCAGTGAGCTAGGCGGGAAAAAGTGTAGATAATGGAATGTACCAGGTTTCCACTTACAAAGGCTTAAAGATATCATCAATATCTCGTAGAAAAGTGAAAACAGAAAGAAGGAATAAAGATTATATATTTTTTATTTTCTCTAAGATCTTAGAATTCTCCAGGTAGAGACAAATTTTCAAGTAACTTTTCTTCAATTCAAAAGTAGTATAATAGGCTGGGTGCAGCGGCTCACACCTATAATCCCAGCACTTTGGGAGGCCAAAGTGAGAGAATTGCTTGAGCCCAGGAGTTCAAGTTCAGCATAGACAGCACAACGAATCCTCATCCCTACAAAAATATAAAAAAATTAACCAGGTGTGGTGATGCATGCCTGTAGTTGCAGTTACTTAGGAGGTTGAGGATGGTGAATTTCTTTAGCCCAGAAGTTTGAGGCTGCAGTGAGCTGTGATCATACCACTGCACTCCAGTCTGGGTGACAGAGTGAGACCCCAACTCAAAAAGGACCCAGCCAGTCAGCCAACCAAACAAACAAAAAAACCAAAAAGTAGTATAATGCAGTAGAATTAACTTTATTATGTGACATGACTTGTTTCTTTATTTAGAATTTGACTTTGGCATAAATTTCTTGGACTTTATTCAGAGATGTTTTAAATGCAAATTAGAATCTTATGTGAAAGGTCTGGGAGACCAAACATAGTAGAATGTAGGACTGAGTATGAAACTAATAAGAGGCACCTATCTGCCACTTTAAACACTATAGGATCAGCTGGATTATTTGGCCTAAGTGACAGAAAAGCTTGCACAGCAGTTTGAACCTGTTGCAGAACCTTCTCTTGTTCTGGGACCCACGCATATGAGTAGCTTTAAAGTCACAGGGTAAATGGACTGGAATAGCACACAGAACTGAGAAATGTTTCCTCCAAAATCCAAAGAGACAAACCCACTTTATGAAGGGCAATCTACTTTACTCGAGGTCCAGAGATTTAAATGTTAATCTTACCTGAGACTTAATCCCCACCAGTACACAATATGTCCATGTAACAAATATGTGTATGTACCTCTGAATTTACAATTTAGAAATTATAAATTAAAAAAAAAATTGGGTGTGGGGTGGGGAGGTGGGATTGGCAGTAGTGGGAAACTGCCTGGGGAAGGGGGAGCACACCTCAACAAGGGTAACTGCACAATGAATATTTATAGCTAACCCTGAATTGTACCCCACAATTTTAAAATAAAAAATTATATATGGACTTTGCAACAAATTGGATGGATTTGGAGTCAATCACACTCAGTGATTTATCACAGAAACAAAGAACTGACCTTGAACAATTATAATGCTATAAGAAAGCGACTGGCAGTAGTGGAAAACTAGCAGGGGAAGGGGAGGCGGGACTGGCAGTTGAGGGAAACTGCTAGGGGAGGGAGGGGCATACCTCATCAACAAGGGTAACTGCATGATCAATGTTTGTATACCTAACCCTGAATTGTACCCCACAACTTTATAATAAATAAATAAATTTAAAAAATTTTAAAAAATAAAATTAAAAATTAAAAAGATGTTAATCTCATCTATAACTCCCTCACAGAACCATCCAGAATAAGATTTGACTAAATGTCTGGACATCATGTCCCAGTCAAGTTGACACATAAAGTGAGTTTGATGTAATCTCACATATCCCTGATGAACAGAGACACAAAGTCTCCAAAAAAATGGTAGCAAACCATATATTACTGAATATTAAAGAATATACACAATGACCAAGTAGGATTTATCCCTGGAATGCAAAGATATTTCAACATACACAAATCAATCAATTAACAGAAGGATAAACCACTTTAACAGAAGAATAAAAATTACATGATCAACTCGATGGATGAAGAAAAAACACTTGACAAAATTCAATGCTTTTTCAGGATTTAAAAAAAAAAACAACTCTCAACAACTTTAATATAAAAATAATTTATCTCAACACAATAGAGGCCGTTTTTGAGAAGCCCACATTAATGTCGATTTCTGTGGTGTAAAGGTGTTTACTTTCCCTCTGAGATCTGGAATAAGAAAGGATGCCCACTGTCACTCCTCCTACTCAATACTAGAAATTCTAGCAAGAAATTATGTAAGAAAAAGAAACAAAGGCACACAAATCAGAAAATAAGAAGTAAATCTGTTTCTGTTTGCAAATGACAGAGAACCCTGGACTCCACAAAAGAAGTTAGAACTAATAAGCAAATTTAGTAAATTCTCATGATAGAAGATCAACATACAAAAGAAGTAACATTTCTATATGACCTATCCCAAAAGAAAATTAGGTAAACAATTCCATTTGCAATAACATCAAAAAGAACAAAAACTTAGCAACAAATTCAGCAAAGGAGGTAAAACTTGAACACTGAAAAATGTAAAACATTTATGAAAGAAATTTTAAAAGAAAAATCAATGAAAAAGCATCTCATGTTCATGGTTTGGAAGAATTAATATTGTTAAAAAGTTCATTTCCCAAGTTGGTAAATAGATTCAATGCAATTCCTGTCAAAATCTCATTTTTTTTAGAAGTAGAGAAAAATTCTATAATTAATTTGGAACCACAAAAGACCCTGAGTAGCTAAAATAAATTTGAGGAAGAAGAACAAAGATGCAGGTGTCACACTCCTTGATTTCAAAACATATTACAAAGTGACAGGAATCAAAATGGTATGTACTAGCATAAGAACTAACATACAGCCCAATGGAGTAGAATAGAGAACCCAGAAATAAACCCATGTATGATGATCCAGTGATCTTCAACAAAGGTGCCAAGAATACACAACGGGGAAAAAATAGTTTTTTCAATAAATGATGTTAAGAAAATTGGGAAACTACTGTGGGGGGGGGTTTGGGATTGGCAGTTATGAGAAGCTGCCAGCGAAAGAGGGGGGCACACCTCATTATGTTGTACCTGCATAACGAACATTTGTATACCTAACCTGGAACTGTACCCCACATCTTTAAAATAAAAATTTTTTAAAAAGAAAAGAAACTGATTATTACAAGAACTATTTGAATAACCAATAAAACAATGCAATAAAAACAGTCAATTCAATAGGGAAAAAGTAGATAGGTTTTCCAAATTTTTGTTCTGTCTTAGTTTTTGTTGTCAATATCATATGGGTAAGCTCACAGGGATACTTCAATGCTGAGACTTACTTTCTATTTCAAAATAAACTTTTCTGTGTTGTGGTACTCTTTAAATTTTATAATGTAAAGGTCTTCTTTAAAATAATATCTAGTTTAAATTGGCAAGTAGCATACCTGCTTCTACAGTCACAGTTGCATGATGAACTGTGGTTGGTATTTACAATCAAGCGATCAAAGATATGAATTTAATTTATTATTCAACTTTGCTGAGAAAATAATCTGTGATTCTCCTCTGGAGTCAACTAGATAGATCTTAATTTAAAAACACTTGTTTAGAACATATTAATAAAAGAAAAAATGTCAAGTATGTTTTCAAAATTTGACCAAAAATTTTTTTAAATTAAAAAATAAAACTTAAACCCACTCTCTTCTTTGTTGCTAGGTAAGGTAATACGTATACAAGGAAATTAATGTTAAATTGTTTGTTTTTGATGCCTCAATTGTATTCATTGATATTTTGTTTATTTATTTACAAAATCAAAATCTCAACTTTTTTTATTTTATGAAGACCTAACAGTGGAAATAAAGACTGAATTAAAAAAGAAAGAAAGAAAATTGGGCATTTTCGTGTAAAAGATTGAAATTGGACCCTTATTTCATGCCACACACACAAATCAACTCAAGATAGATCAAACACTCAAACACAAAACCTGATACAATTAGACTCTTAGAAGAAAACATGGGGAAAAAAATCTTCTAGTCATTGGACTAGAGAATAATTTTGGGGTATGTCACCCAAAACACAGACAACAAATGACAGCGAGTACTTAAGTGATTTATTCTATCAGCTGAGAATAGCGAGCCATAAATCAAGAATAATTTCAATGTACAAAATTGTTTTGAATTTCATTGAATTTGAATAATTATTTTCATTAATAATTATCCAAAATAATTTTATAAATTTAAATTATTCTTTCCTGCTGGGCTCCAGCGATCCTTCCAAGTAGCTGGAACTACAGACGTGCACTACCACACCCGTCTAATTTTTGATTTATTGTAGAGATGAGGTCTCCCCTAGTTGCCCAGGCAGGTCTCGAACCTGCGGGTTCAGGCAAACCACTCACCTCAGCCTCCCAAAACGCTGGGATTACAGGATGAGCCACCGAGCCCAGCCCTTTACTGTGTTTTAAATGTGGTCCTTATACATACTCAGAGGACCCAAAACATCAGAACTGTCTTTTGGAAGGAAGACCCCTTGCAGTACAGGTTTCCCCCACTAGGTAAGTGCTCTAGGAACCAATTGGCATAAGCGTTCCAGTTGCATTGTTGAGAGTGACTGCGTCTGATTTCGGTGAATTTTTTTTTTTTTGGAGTATTATTTTTCGTTTGCCCATTTCAAGATGAGTGATTTACGAGTGCACCTGCCCACACCATACTGAGCGTTAAGCAGTCTTGACCAAAAATGGCATGACCCCTGTGCCTCGCCCTCCTTATTCACCCCATTTCACCTTGAGAGCTTTTTTGTTTTGTTTTGTTTCCCTGGATGAAAAAGTCCTCAAAGGGAAACGTTTTGCTGATGTGGAAGAAGTGAAACAAAAAGTGGCAGTATCATTAAACGGCATCAAAATTAACACGTTCAAAAACTGTTTTGAGCAATGGAAAACGTGTCTCAATAGATGTATTGTGAGTGCTTTGAAGGTGACTGAAGCTTAAACATGTCATAATAAATACACAATTTTTTACTAAATGTATTCCAGTTTATATGGGTCCCCTCTTGGATCATATGTCTAGAGAAGTATATAATCAGCAAAACAGAATCGTTAAGATTTGTTTGCTGTGTTTGCATTTTAATCATAGTTTAGATTATCTGCATTTATCTTAAATTTTAAATATCATGTACATACAGGAAAGTACACACATGTGTGTACAGCCTGATTAACTTTCAGAAAGTATAATCATTACCCAGATCAGAAGAAAGAAGATCCTCAGCACCCAGAGGCTCCCTGTATCTCTTTCTAAACGCTACCCACTCACCCCTTCCTCAATGGTAATAATAAGATATTCTTATTTTAATCACCATAGGCTAGTTTTGCTTGCTCTAAAAATTTGCATAAATGAACTCATAGAATAGATTAGAGTATATTTTGAAAATATATTTATCTTTCCTTTATGCTGTTTTTGGCCACTTGCTTAAGAAAACCTTTTCCACCCTAACTCATGCTTTTATAACAGGTAAAACCATTACAATTTACATTCACTTGTCAGCTATGCTAAATCAGAAGACCATTTTAAATTAGCTCTGTACACGCAGATGATTTGGGTTGTGGCAATGTTTCTTTTCAAAATCCAAATTAAAATAGGTGCATTAATATTTTACTTGTCATTGAGGCACTTATGTGGATATTTTACCTCATATTCCTAAATATAATAACAGCCAAAAAGCATCATTCATTAATTCATTTTTATCCATCCATAGCTTATCTGTTGTGTTGCTGCTATTATTGACTAAGGATCAAGACAAATCTGTTTTCTAAAAAAATAGACATAATTTCCTACACTTTAGTTGGCCTTAGGTTTGACAGATAAAATACAAGCTGCCCAGTTAAATTTGAATTTCAGATAAATAATAATTTTTAGAATAATTATTTTCCAAATATTACATGAGTCATAGACATAGTTATTCTAGTAATTTACTTGTTGTTTATCTAAAGTTCAAATTTAACTGACATTCTGTATTTTTATTTGCTAAATCTGACAGCCCTGTTTGACCCAATTATTTTAGTCATCAGCTTTTAGGGAAGGACAGTGTTTGGAAGGCAGGATAGCCATGACTTACAGTTTGGATCAAGTAAGATCTGAATTCCAGTACTGTCTTGGAATGTTTTAATTATGTGACATTGAGGGAAATTAGTTTCTTTATATTAAATATGGAAATAAGGATATCTTATAAGGTTGCTGTAATGGTAAAATAAGATCAATTTTTTTTTTGAGTTGGAGTCTCACTCCGTCACCCAGGCTGGAGGGCAGTGGCATGCTCCCAGCCACTGCAGCCTCCACCTGCTGGGCTCAGGCGATCCTTCCACCTCAGCCTTCCAAGTAGCTGGAACTACAGGCATGCACCACCATGCCCTGCTAATTTTTAAAATTTATTTATTGCAGAGATGAGGTCTCACCAAGTTGCCTGGGCTGGTCTCCAACACGTAGGCTCGAGCAATTCTCTCACGTCGGCCTCCCAAAGTGCTTGGATTATAGGTGTGAGCCACCGCGCCCGGACTAAATAAGAAAATTTATATAAGGTGACATCACAGTGACTGCATTCAATAAATGATGGTTTTGTTATAATTGTTTTAGATTCATAATTTTAATCTACTAAAATACATATGTATAAAAAATAAAATCTAATTTGTCCTTAATAATTGCATTCTTGTTTCTCTTTTTGTTTCACTCACTCTAGGGTCTTTCTTTTGGTAATCCCACTACTTCCATTCTCATCTCCATCTAGCTGTATCATCAACAGTAACCTAAAAAATTTATTCTAAGATTTTTCATCTCTCTCTATTCGTATTGTAGATTTTTTTAAACAAGGATTTTAGACAAATCATATCTAATTTTTCTTACCATAATCCCCCCCAAGAACATACTCCTTATAGCCTGTCACTCCCATTGCACATTTGATAATCTAGTCCAACCAATCTATAGTACCTATTTTATCCTTCCAGAATTGTTTATCTTTGTAATCCACTTTAAGCCTAACTTTTTCATTATGTATTTCCTTATCTGATCTTATGGAATTTATCTCTTTCACCATTGAACTCCCATGTACTCTGCATTCATCTTGTATGGTGCCTCATTTTGTATTATATTTATCAATGTGTTTGTATCTCTGCCACCATAACCTGTAAATTCACCCTGGGGAAGAATCTAGGTTTACTTCATACATTTATCTGCAAAAAAAGCTAACGAAATGTCTTGTATGTTGTAGGTATTCAACAGATGCTTTTATGAAAATGTAGCTATTACCAGATATTCATGTAAGAAATGCAAAGTGATGACAGACATGTAATTGAGATGAAAAATATGGGAATTCCGTTTTGAGGTTAAAAACCAATAATTTTAGGCCAGTCTAAATACTATCACATCTTCTCTTTCCTCCCTTCCTCTTGGGTTGAGATAGGAAAACTGGCAACATCTTCAATTGAAGCCATTGGTTCTGTTTGGATATCGGAAGGAGAGAGAATTATTTCCCTTTGGACTGACTAGAAGCTGAGGAGCCAATGCGGAGGGGCCTAAGGAGAAGACTTGGATTGTATGGTACCTAGGACGTATTTGGAGACCCCAAATTGTTTTTTGAATATAATTTTCACCTCCTTAATTCTTTCTGGTTCTGCAGGATCAATGATTTTTGAGGATGAGACCAATGGGATGAGACTCCCACCTTCTTTCCCCAGTGATGCAGGCTCTCTGCTGTCACAGCTACTTTCTTCCTTTGCTTGCCTATTACAGGTAACTGGAACAATAGACTTAAGCTCTATTCTCATACTCTGTGACTCCCCGAGGAACATGTTTGTGTCAGTTTTATGAATCTTGTCTTCCTTTCTCCAGTGCTGAGCTTATAAAATCATTTTTTTTAATAAAGAAAAGAAAAATATTCTTCCCAGCAGGGATTACCAGTTGCTGATTTAGAGTTTGCTTTATATTTGTGTCCTTTGGTCTCCATAGCTGCCAGCACTCTGATGCAGAGCCTAAAAGGTTACCAAAGATCCTTGTTTATAGCAGAAACTTTATTTAAATTGAAAAACTAGAATCTTCTTTGGAACAATTCAATATTTCAATAGCATCACAAGTTTAAAATAGAGCTATAAAATTATTCTATCACAATGTTGCTATAAATTATAAGTAATATATTATTGATTAATTTTTTCTTCACATACTTCTAAAGTTCAAGATGATTCCCTTTATAGAACAATATAGAATTGGAGAGTGAGAAAAAAGCACTCTTGCCTACCATTTGCTAACTTGATGTAAAAACTGGGTTTATAGGACACAACTGGGGATAGAAACCTTTGTGTTGCTCAGCAGCACTTGATAGAGTCTTAAAACCATAGAGAATTGGAGATGGACAATTCTTTTGTGAAGTCATCTCATTCCGTCACTATCAGTTTCAAGATATAACACTGAGCCTCAGAAATACTAAGAAGCCTTGCCCAATCAGTGCACTGTTGAAATAAGACTAGGATTTAAGCCTCCTAACTTCCAATATTGAAAGAACTTCCGCTATGTCCTAAACTGCTGTATGGCCCTACGGAGAATGTCCTAACTGAGCATATGTATTATTCTGGTCACAAGGTATGGCCCAATTTCTTTTGGTTAAATGGAGTTTAAGTCCTGTTTGTATTGGGGTTCTGTGTTCATGTGTTCTTATGTTCTGACATGACAGCAACATTTTAAAAAATACATTTTTCTCCAGATTATAAAACTTGAGAGGAATTATTTCACATGTCTGTTAGTACCCCACTCATCAAAATGATGAAAGGAAAAGTTGGGCTTCTGATATATTGCATATAGTTTTGTCCTCATGGAATGTATGTCATTTATATTTGTGGGACCTTTTGTTTTCATCAAGTGTGTAGAGAAAGATTAGATCCCATAAGATTTGTTGAGTGCCTGCTGTGAGGAATAAGGTCGAAAGGCTACAATATCTGCTTTTGAAAGGCTAACTCTAACATGAGGTAGAATTAAGAAAGTTTTAGGTAGAGGATGTGTAATGTGCTTTAGTAGCTCTGAGGAAGAAAGAAAAGGAATGAATTGTGAAAACAAGATTAAGAAAACCTTTAGGACTGTGGCAGTACTAGAACTGGGAAGCCTTTGAGAGGGTTCATGGAGCTCATTCAAATTTTGAGAAAATATTATATGTAAGCAAAAATTTGCATGTTTTTAGAGAAAAGTATGAAACTGGGGTAGCAAGAAAATAGTTTTATCACACACACACGTATATTTCATACATCAGCTCACATGAGAGAACAAAAGTGCTATGTTTGAGCTAACCTGTACTGGCTCAAAACAAGAGGTTGTTCAATTTTCAGGAATTTTGTGAGCCAGTTGTGAAGTATAGATGTTATTAAAGATTATATAAACTTACAATTAAGTGAATTATAATAAAAAAGGTATTATATAGCCAAATATAACAATTCCTAATTATTTTATTACATCTTGCTATTATCTATACTTTTGAAGTTAGTTTCATTTATTGTATCTATATGGTGAAAATACTACATGATGGTGTGTTACTATGCATTTTGTCTAAACTCCTTTTTCAGTGATGTCATGTTTACAGCTTAAAATCAACCATGGTAGGAGTATTTACACTACGGAAATTGGCAAAACTACAAACCAGGGCCTGATATATTGTTTTTGTTGATTAACTAGACTTAAGAATGTGATAGAAAAGGTGTTATTAATGCAAATCAAACTTAAAAGTATGTTGTGTCTGTATCCATTGTGTTGTGAAAAGTACAAAAATTGAGAAAACTTTCTTTTAGTTTTTGAAGACGGTAATTCTACTCAGCAAAGTAGTTGATCATGCCATTAACAAAATGAATGAAGTTCCAACATAGGGTCTTTGTTATTTCACTTTCTTCTCTTTCACAAAAACAAAAATATCCATCAATACATATGTCAGAAATATACTCATTCATCAATAATATGAGTAGTATCCTTGCTGGAATGAATAGTAATCAGCTATTTATTTGTAATCTGATTCTGTCAAGTCATGATTGAATTGCATATATAGGCAATCCATGAAATAAAAATTTTGGCAAAAATCAATAAAAACATTCTTTGAGAATCAAATAGTTATATAAAGTTTACAAAAAGTATACAATTTATTTTTATTTGCAAATTATGTGCTACATTATTTATATCAGTAGAATTTGAATTATGCATGCTTTTCTTTTCAGAGTTGGTTAAACATTTACCAATGAACCACTGCCAAAAAAGAGTGAATTAGAAGAGCTATGTTCTTTTCTTCATTTAAGTGATCTCCTTTCAGTCTTTGTATGAATCATTCAAATATATTAAGCCCTGGTGGAGATTTCTTTTCTCCCAAGACATAGTTTTAAGTCATTCATTAATCATTCAGCACATCTTTGTTGATCCCTTGCCATGTTTCTGTCATTTTATTTTTTACATAGGCACACAATATTTGAACCAGCTTCTTTTTTTTTTTTTTTGAGTTGGAGTCTCACTCTGTTGCCCAGACTGGAGTGCAGTGGCCGCTCCCGGCCACTGCAGCCTCGACCTGCTGAGCTCTGGCAATCCTTCCGCTCAGACTCCCAAGTAGCTGGAACTACAGGCGCGCGCTACCACGCCAGGCTAATTTTTTTTTTATTTATTGTAGAGATGAGGTCTCGCCTGCCCAGGCGGGTCTTGAACCCGCGGGCTCAGGCAATCCACTCACTTCAGCCTCCCAAAGGCGTGGGATTACAGGCTGAGCCACCGAGCCCAGTTGAACCAGCTTCTTAAAGACTCAGATAATTTTCATTTATTTTATGAAATAAAATATAAAATCAGATTATTTAAAGAAAAAATCTCTGCTAATATTTAGAAATTAATTTTTTTTCATGAAATAGGAATACCTCTTTGGTAAAACTCTTCAGTAAAGAAATAGGACCTCATAAATGATGGTAATAAACTGCTTCATCATTTTGTAGTGACACTGTACAGATTTTGGGGGGACATTTTTGGGAGCACTTAATGATTTAGTAAGAAAGTATGACTTATAAAACATTGTCTTACTGTTCATGAAATTGCCAGTAGAACTGATTAGGGAGGTGAGACCAATGAACACTGATTTTTAAAGAAAATGTTTTATTGAGGAAAATTTTAAATATATATAAAGCTAGTGCTGTGGTTTGAATGTGACTCCTCCAAAATTCAAGTTTTGCCAATGTGATAGCATTCAGAGGTGGACCCTTTAAGAGGTGATTAGGCCATGAATGCTCCTTCCTCAGGTATAGAATTAAGTGCCCTCATAAAATTGCTTGAAGGATGGAATTTGTCTCTCTTGCCCTTTCAACCTTGCTTCAAATGAAAACTCAACATTTCTCTTGTGACTTGATCTTGGACTTCCAGTCTCCAGAGCTGTGAAAAATAACTTTATGTTTTTTATAAGTCATCCAGTCTGTAGTATTCTGTTATAGCAGTGTAAATGAACTAAGACAGTTAGGCAGAATAATATGGTGATTCTACCACCTTCCATCATCCAGCTTCAACAATTATGAAGCTCATGGCCATTACTGTTCACCCAAACTCTACATTAGAACAGAAGTATAAAAAACCTTTTACAGGATCATTTCTAGCATCCTACCAGAGCATAATTGTGTATCATTTAAAGTTGATGATATTTGACAAAAATAATGGAGATTTAAAAATGCTTACTGATACATCTTCAACTTTTAAAGCAGACTACTGTAAAATTATATAGTTTAGCAATTATTTTAGACATAGCCTTGGATTTCAGAACCAAGTCTAACACTTGAGAGAAATAAAAGGAAAACCCTTTTGACTCATTTCCTAGGAGTTCTATCCTTCCTTGTGAGACAAAATAGTGACTATTTTCCTCCTAATAAGTATTTTCTCATCACCTTCGATGCAAAAGTTTAATACTGACATTGAGCTCAATTGTTTATGGAATATGACAATCACTTTGTCTCTGCATTATAATTCTTATGATTAGTGGTTAAATAGAGTGTTTTAATTAATGATCAAGAGGTAATAAGTTCAAGCTTTGAAAATCAGAGAGAGAAAAGTCACAAGAAACACTTTCAATAATCAGAGGGAAAAATTAAACAAGCGTTAGCATCTATTTATATTTTTAAAATTTGTCAAAAATCCAAGGGAAAAATATTAATAAATGAAAGTCATGCATAAATCAGAGCTTAAAAAGTTTGATTAAATTTTTTTTTTTTTTGAGTTGGAGTCTCACTCTGTCGCCCAGACTGGAGTGCAGTGACCACTCCCGGCCACCGCAGCCTCGACCTGCTGGGCTCTGGCCATCCTTCTGCCTCAGCCTTCCAAGTAGCCGGAATTACAGGCACGCGCTACCACGCCTGGCTGATTTTTGATTTATTGTAGAGATGAGATCTTGCTGCCCAGGTGGGTCTCGAACCCACGGCCTTAGGCAATCCACTCACCTCAGCCTTCCAAAGGCACGGGATTACTGGCTGAGCCACTGAGCCCAGCTAAAAAAAGTTTGATTAAATTTTGAGGGAAAATTTAAATATGGGAGGCAAGTAAAATGAGATACCTGCTTGATTGCAAGAATGAGCACTTATCTTCTTGAGAAAGTTTTCTCTGACCTCACACCCTTGGGGTTAATCTGGATTATAAGACTTTCCTCTATGTTTTCGAGATTCATCTCTCTGTTTTCTTCTGAACAAGACTATGGTCTTTGAGAGTGAAACACCTTTTCTTATCCATCTAAGTGAGCCCAGAAAACGTTAAAGAATGGAAAGATAGTGTTAGAAGATTAATTCACTGCTAAAAAAAATTTGTCAGTCATTCCCCTTACATAACTTGACTCACATTCCATTCTTAGTCTTTCTAAATATAGTGTTACTTCTTAGCAGCAAATATCTCCCTCAAATGAATGAAATTCTCTAGTACATACACGAGTACCATGGCTTTTCCCACGTAAGAGGAGCTGGGCTTTGGAAAGCAATAGAGGCAATGGTGGAAGTGGCAGCTCAGTACATACAGCCAACAGGCACATGTCTTCATTCCCATCACTTTGGGTTTCCCTTTTGTATTAAACAATCCTGTAGATCAGTGATTCTCAAAGTGTGGTGCCTGGACCAGCAGCAATAGCATCACGTGAAGATTTGTTAAAAAATACACATTCTCAGGCCAGATCCACGGAATTAAAAACTGTGAGTATGGGCTCAGCAATCTGTGTTTTAATAAACTAGGTGATTCTCTTGCCCACTGAAGTTGAGAACCATTGCTTTAGGTAATAGTATTGTTGTCCAAAATGAGCACCATGTTCAAATCACTTTGTATATTTCGTAGAAAGAACTATAGGGCTATAGCAAATTAAAAACTAAGCACTCTGTGACAGGAAGCCTGATAAACTGAGCATTTTTATTTCTCTGTGGTTTTAATTTGACAACAACTCCAGGAGAGAGTTGATATTTTTTAGTCATCCAGATCTTGTAAGTGAGGTATGGCCATGTGACTGGGTTCATCCAGGTAGAAGAGATATGTGCTACTCGCGGGCCTGGACCTCCAATATCTTTCATGAACTACCCTCCCAGTTTTTTCCCCTGCCAATGCCATGGGAAATTTTGGAAGCCACATAATGAAGATGGTATGGTCTCTGTCAGCCTGAGTCCCTAAATGACTGTGGAGACACTATCCAATTGCTTCATCAGAAGTTGCCTTGGATTCTTTGAGTGAGGAATAAACTTTTATTATGTTTAAAAAGTTTGTAAGCTGTAAATGGAAAAATTCCCAACTGTAACAGTAGTTGCCTGAAGATATAAAATTAACTGCTGTTTTATTGTCACTAGTTCTAGCTAGTGGCAAACTGAAGCTGATAAAAGAGCATGAACTCTTGGAGGAGGGGAAAACCCTACCTGGACCTAACTGAAGACTCCTGATCCATCAACAATTTACCTTGTTTTAACCAACTATATACAGACAGAAGGACTCATCCTCTCCTACCTAGGGTGCTAGTATTCATGCTTAATTATCACAGCTGCCATGAGTATCCACTTTCTAGAACTCACAACTCTCTATTTTTCCTCTCAGAGTGAACTAACTACTCAGCAAATTCCTTCTCTGGTACATGCTTGCCTGGTAAGCCAGCAGACTCAGCCTTGGGTGTGTTTAAGTCAGCTAGTTTGTTCACTTACACTCCTGGGGATTTTTGTTTTATTCTTTGACAAAGCCATCAAACAATTTTAGGTTGATTTGTCACAACCTTAATACAAAGAAAGACTACTACCATTTCACCAGACACGTGAGGGAAATACTACCCTCACTACTATTATCTTTACAATCTGAGATCACAGTGGGGCAGTAGGAGGAAACCTAAGTTTGAATCCTTGCTTCATTATTATTAATGACTTTGAATAAATTACCTAATGTTTCTGAGCCTTAGTTTTCTTCTTTATAAAAAGAGATAATATTTCATGGGTTTATGGTGAGAATAAAAGTGTACACACATGCAAAGAGTCAAACACAGTAACTAGCCTTTGTAAGTATTTAAAACACATTCCTTATTCATTCTCTGATTATCCTCTTAAAAAAAACCAACAAAACTGAACCTGGTCTTTTCAAAGGTAAGGCTTGACCTATTAGGTGTTTAATTTAGGGCATATGTGTAAAGTAGAACTTATTTTTCAGAATTACATTATCAGTTTCTTGATGATTTGGTACTCAGTGTAATTTATTGGATTATTGGCTTGTCTTTTTTTCCCCCTAGCCATCTTGTAGAAATGAGAAATTCTGTACCACCTTGTCATATAAATAAATTTGATGGACATGGATTTTCATCATTTAATCCAGTCATGGATTTTATTAGGTGTAGGATTGTCTAGAGATCAGTCACTAACATTATATATTGAATAGAGGGCTTTATGGTGAAATTGTACTTTTAAAATTTTGATTTCCACAAGAGAAAGTGTGGCATACACTGTTACCCACCCAGGAAGAGAACTTCCTTATGGAGAGGACTTCTCTTTGTTTGAGTGGTATTGTGGCAATCCCATGCCTCTTTGCCAATGACTATATGAGGGGAGAACATGTGATCCTGTTTTGGCCAGTAATCTGCTCAGTGGTTTTGAGAAAGAAGTTCCTTCTCTCATTAAAAGACACAAGCTGGGCAAGAAAAAACCCTTTTGCCCTTGCTGTTATTTGAGGACATATTTTTTGTATATTCAGATGCCATTTTGCCTTCACAGGGAAATACCCAAAAAGATTAGATAGCAGAGTAGAAAGAAAGAGCCAGTGTTTCCTTGAGTCACAGAATCACCTCTGGAACCAGAAACTTCTAGATTTCTTTAAAGTAAACAATAAATGAGCTTGTAAACCCAGCCATCTTTTGTCAATTTTCTCTCTCTTGATGCCAAAAGCAACACAGACTAACTAACATTGCATGAATAATAGAAATGTGTCTATAAGTGGCTTCAGGAATTTAATGCCAAGAGACATTTTGTTTGAGTATATTTGTATTTTATCAGTCATGATAAAAATTTTGGAAAATCCACTGATCTGTCATTTACTCAGGTCATATAACTCATGCTAATCATGTCCTACTTAAAGCTGATATTTAAATAGACACTTTCTATTTTTGAAAATGCTATTGGATCTTATTTGAAAGGAAATTTAAATGATAATAAACTCTCAAATAATATATAGGTATAGCAAACATTTTATGTCTTCTATTTTGTATGTGCATGAGAGAGATTTTCATATGCATGTGTTGTTTTCTTGAACAATACTGAATGATATAATTACCTTGCAAAAATATAAAAAAGCAAATTTAGATGTTAATGTTGCCTTTTCCTCATTTCTAATTTTTATTAATTAGAACACAGAAATTTAAAATTATTTAAAACTGTTATATTTCATTTTGAAAAGGAGTCTTTTTCAGTAAAATATCTAAATGAAAGCAGCAACAAATGTTAAAACGTTATGATTTTCTTATCCTTAAAAATGACATAAATCTCTAGCTAAGCTAACCAAAAAAAAAAAAAAAGAGAGAGAAGACACATTATAATATCACAGATGAAACAGATCAATTACAATGGAGCCCACTGACATCAAATGGATAATAATGTCTATGCCCACAACATTGACAACTTAAAAGAAGTGAAATAATTTCTTAAAAATAGCACAAGACTATGGCAAAACAGATATCACTTGAATACACCTAACTCTTGTGAAGCACATAGGAATGAAATAGTTTGCCCCTACTTTAATATTCCACACCTAACCAGCAAAGGTTGCCATGGTCACCGATTTCTGTGAACATTGCATTTCAATTTATGAAATGAATATAACAGGTCTTATGTCATTTATTTCCGTTATAGCTTCTGACCTAAACTCGATGGTGTTTTGCATGCTTAAGCATGTGGTAGCGTGCAAACATGTATGATGTATATAATTTTATAGGCCTTTTACAAGTGACTCAGTTAAATCCTTTAGGGGGAAAAACCCTTCACAGTTACTGAATAATCAAATGTTGGCAGATTCTTGGACATCATAAGTTGCCATTGGTATTTAGTGTAAGTCGATAAATGGGTTAGTTAACATGTGATTAACAGAAATAAAAATACAGTGATTCAGTGTTACTGATTATTTGTACTTACAGTTTGATTATTATTTTTCCCCTTCACACTTTACCTCCATGTTTTTTTTTTGACTTTTTTGGACTATTGAAGGAGTTTTGTCTTTTACATGTTTTGTGCTACCACACCTCTAAATATTGTTTAGCCGTGATATGTAAATATATCTGTTTTTGTGTTTAAATCATCCCCATGCTGCTAAAATTTCTCTTTATGTTATAGAGAAAGAAGGGATAATTAGCAAACTTATGAATTGTGTTCCCTCTAATCCTGAGTCTCAAGTTAATTTAAAAATTTGTTCTGTAAATGTTCCCGTCATAAATCTAAAGTGTTGGTGGATTGAAAATTTTGACAAAGTTTGCTAAAAATGCAGCTTTTCCTAAGGGTGGACTTTTTATATCCTTTCCAGTCTGCTTTAAATATGATGTAAGTGATGGCCATATATTAAGAAAAAATAATTTGCATTTTGGAGAGCTTTATAGATTTAGGCTACAGTGAGGTTTGTGTATGTTGGGTAGTAAGTCACTTACCGTCTTTAACCACAGGAACAAAGTTTCCATCTACACTGAAGTAAGATGGAGAAGGAGAGGGGACAGGATTTTTTCCAAGGTTCAGAAATGAAGATGTTAACAGCAATATGTCCTGAATTGTGCCCCACATCTTTAAAATTAAAAAAAAATTTAAAAATAGCTCTATGAACTTGTATGAACACCAGGAATGAGGGTTGATTAATAAGAATTTGGGGGAAGAAAATGAGTCTAATTCTGAATATGTTTTGTTACAGCATGATTTCCCCCAGTGTAGTCCCTGAACTAGAAGCATCAGCATCATGTAGGAACTTTTCATGAATCAATTCTTAGCTCCTATACTAGACCTATGGCATCATAAACTGATTTGATTGGATAGGCCCAACAATCTGAGTTTTAACAAGCTCTCCAGGTGATTTTGGGGAACCTTACTAAAGTTGAGAACCCTTGTATTAGAATAATCTATGGCTCAGCCAGGCATAGTTTTGTGGTAGTAAATTGGAAATAAAGGTTTAGAGCTCTGGAGTGAGGCTTAGTTGGGAGATTTTGGAGCGATCACCACACAAGTGATAGCAAAAGCTGTAGATGTAGGTGAGCTTGTCTAGGGAGAGTACAGAGAGTATGGAGGATGAGAACAGAGTAGAAGAACCTTTAAGACAACAGTTAAGCAAGGATGAAGGTGAAGTTAGTCCTGCACCAGGGCTGGGTTGCAAGGCCTTCATTCCCTTCCTTTAAGCTCTCCTAGTCCTAATACTACCTCACTCCTACACCTAGAATCTAGGAGCCCACAAATAATGTAGTAGCAAAATGAACATATTTGTATGGCATGTTTTTCCATCTGTGAAAATTAGGTATGAGAAGTACGTTATGGTTGGTGGAGGGAGGTGAAGAAAAACTGTTCTAGATTTTCACTTCTTTGGTTCCACCCACATGCTGAACTATTTGTTTCATTATTTTGAGTATGCTTTCCAAGGCTACGTTTATTGGTTTGTTTTGTTTCTATGGTAACATTTCAAAGCCTTCTGAAGCTGTTCTGCTCTTCACTACTTTTCTAAAACTGTCAAGCCAATAAACAGACTCAATAAAAGACAACTGTGAAGAAATTTTAGTAATTATCTCTTAATCATTCTCCATTTACTTTTCTTGTGTTCAGTCCTTAGCTATGCAATAAGCTCACTACACTTGAGTTTCTTTTCCCGCAACTATTTTTAGTCATATTACATAGACAAATACTTACCGAACAAGTAAATTTAGAAGTTTTTATAAATATGTACAAATATTCTGGATTATTTCAAGTAAAGTTACTCATATATTCTATTGTTATTTCTGTCAGTCCTTTTCAAACTTTAATTTTATGGGAATCACCTGGAGGTCTTATTAAAATTATTCTGTATTTCTGACAAACTCTCAGGTGATCCTGACATTGCTGTTCCACAGACAATACTTTGACTAGCAAAGTTTCAGACAAAGTGGACTGATTCAGTGGAGATACATTCATTCAACTGAGTATTTTGAAGTCATTAAAAAAATGGGGACAGAAATAGAAAAGTCTGCAAGATGTGTCATTTAAATAAAAATGGCAAAATGAAGAACTGTATATATTATGACTCTGTATGTTCTCAAAAACATTTACATACGTGCAGAAAATATCTGAAAGAATATATAAGAAACTGAATTAGAGATTGCATTTGAGAAGGGGCAGTGGGGCCTGGGATGGAAGGTACACTTTTTTTTTATGGTATCTAATTAACTTTGTTTTTGTTTTAATCAAGAAATATTTAAAATATGGAGAAGTATAGTGAACATTATAAAGAAAATGAACCTCCAAAATATAGGAAGTTTTAAAAAATATTTACTCCAAATCTGTTTTTTTCTTAACATGTATCATGTTGGTGAAACAATTGAAGGCCTTTTTAACCCCTTCGTGATCTCAAAACTCAGCATCCTGAGGTTGAGATAAATTTTTCCCATCCGTATATATCTATATATTATGGGCATCCCTTTGGTACCCACTTCGCCTGGTTTGAGATCAGGTACCCTTGCTGGTGTTGTGTTCTTACCCCAAGCAGTATCACGCTACTGCCAATCCCTTTCTTATAGTATTATGGTAAATGCTCAGGATACGCTTATGAGTGAAAACATGTGTTACTTAGTTCTTTGTTTCTGTGATAGATCACTGAGTATGATAGACTCTAAATCCATCCAAATTGCTGCAAAGTCCATATGTTTGTCCTTCTTTGTGGCTGCATAATATTCCACTGCGTATATGTATCACATTTTTTTCATCCAGTCTAGTTTTGATGGGCAGCACTGTTGATTCCCTGTTTTTGCTATTGTGAATAGTGCTGTAATGAACATGCTTGTGCAGTGAAGTAGCTGGTGCTGTAGCTGCACTGCTTGGTTCCATCCATATTGTATAGCATAATTACACAGGAAATTTTAAAATATATATGTTGCTTTTTGAAGAAATATTTACATAAATGGGGTCATATATTTATTTTTTGAATTGCTTATCACACACGAACATATTATTTTTAAATACAAAAGGCAATAGCAAAATCAATAAGATAGGTGTAACACAATGTTGTGATATAGCCATGTTGTAGGAAATGCACCAGATAAGAAGTCAGGAGTATTATGTCCTTAAGGTAAATTACCACTAAGAAGCTTGTGACATTAGATGAGACACTTGACCTCTCTACACCACAGGTTTCTCATATTGTAATTTAGTCACTCTTAGGTCCCTTTAGCCTCTAACAGTCAAATTATGAAATATTTTAACATATATTTGATCTTTCCTCACTTTACTATCGACTAAGACTTCAAGTTCTCATTCAGATCCCAGGAAATCAGCACTATGTATTACTTTTTTTTTTTGCCACTGGGGTGTTGTTTGGCGTTCAGAGACAGTTGGTTTTGGCTGAATGGCTGACTTCTAGGTTAATCCCCATCAGATGACAATCGGGGAGCAGGGAGAAAAGGGGCTACATGTGAGTGACAAAACCACCTGAAAAAGGCACAGGCAGACAATGTCTCCTAGTTCATTTTCTCTGTTCAATACTCATGATTGGAATGCTTTTTTCAGACAGAGCTGTGACAGATATCAGTAGTGGCAGAGAGTGCTTTGTCACAGGTGTTATTGTCATCACTGTCACTATTGTGTTTTCTTGGTCTAACCATATTGGGGGTGTGAGATGCTAGAGGTGCATCAACCACTCAGGGGATCCTCATGTAGGTCTTAGCTGGAGAGGTGAAAAGACAGATCAGATGGGTCAGCTCAGCTTTCCTCCTTGTTACTAGGACTCATTTCAAAGGAAGAACAGAGAAATGTGCAGAGCCAAGATTATGAAATCAAGAAAGGCGCTAAATGAATGCTTTGGAGGGAAATTTGAGATGTTTGAAAAAGATTGACGGAATGTATTACTTTATAAAATGCAAATCTTACGGTAAATGTAGTCTAGAATATCAGCTAAGGAAGAGTGAAGAGAGGTTTTTTGTTTTGTTTTTTGTTTTTTTAACAATATCTGTCGGAAAGAACTATGCAGATTTAGACTTCCATTCAAAATGGAAAAGTGGCCAGGGTCGGGCACGGTGGCTCGGCCTGTAATCCTGTGCTTTGGGAAGCTGAGGTGAGTGGATTGCCTGAGCCCGCGAGTTCGAGACCCACCTGGGCAACTTGGCGAGACCTCATCTCTACAATAAATCAAAAAATTAGCCGGGCATGATAGCGCGTGCCTGTAGTTCCAGTTACTTGGAAGGCTGAGACGGAAGGATCGCTGGAGCCCAGCAGGTGGGCACTCCGGTCTGGGCAACAGAGTGAGACTACAACTCAAAAAAAAAACAACAAAAAAAAAAACCAAAATGGAAAAGTGAGATTTACATGATGTCTAATATATTTTCTTGGGTAAAAGATATAATAGTAACACCTATTTTTCAAAGACATAGTGTATCTTTATACATATTGGTCAATTCTTTAAAACATAAATGTCATCTTAATGATGCCAATCATTTTTCCTTCCCCTGTTTTTATATAAAGGGAATAAAAAAATTGTAGTAGTAATTTATTGCTGTGAAATAAGTTATACCCAAACTTAGCTTTAAAAAAAAGATTTATTACCTCATGCTGTTTCCAAGAATCAGGAATCTGGGAGAGGCTTATCTGGGTGTTTTGACTCAACATCTCTCATGAGGTAACTTTCAAGACATTGGCTAGGACTGCAATCATCCGAGGCTTGACTGGAACTGGAATATTGGCTTCCAAGATGGCTCACTCACATGACTCTTGTCAGAAGGCAGCAGTTCCATCCATGTTGACTGTTGGTAAGAGGCTTTATTTCCTCACAACAAAGACCTCTCCATAGGATCTCTGGAATGTTTTCGCTACATGGCAGCAGGCTTTGCAGAGCAAGTGATCCTGAGGAGAGAGAACAAGGAGGATGCCACAATGCCTTTTATGATTTAGTGATACATGTGACTGAGTGTCCCTCTGTCACACTCTGTTCATAGAAGTCAGTCACTAAATAAAATCAACATTCATGGGGGAGTGAATTTAGTTCCACTTTTTGAAGGGCGGAATATCAAAGGACTTGACATATTTTAAAACCACCACAGTAGTCAAATTAATTGAAGAGTCCTCAGAATTATAAAATAAATTACAAATTTGCAAGGAAGTATAATCTTGTTCAGCAGTCCTTCAGTTTACATTGAAAAATCACTAGTAATAACTAAGACTGTTTTAGTACTACATGTGCCAGATATCACATTATCGATTTTATCCTTAGCACAATTCTGGGAGGCACACCCTCTTGTGGCCATGTTTCATTAAAATTAAAATACTATGAATTTTAACATGCACCCTAACTTGGTGCAACATTAAGAAACAAAACTGCCAAGTAAAGCATCTCAAAATGCATTATTATTTATTAAAATTTGTACTTTGTACTTACTGAGATTATATATTCTAGACCTAGTTAGACTTTTTTTTAGGCCATATATGAGTCCTGTTCACACATAAAAAGGAACATATAAGTGAAATAAATTGATGTTCCTAAAGCTTTTTTACACACAGAGTCCAATTCTTTGGAATAATTGACTGTTCAAAATTATAATATCCTCTTTTTTCACACAGCATTGTGAAGAGTGCTGAAGCGTCTCCCTCTGCTCCCTTCAGAATCTTTTTCTAAGTTGCTATGAGCATAAGCACTTTCAACTAGATATATAGTTAGACAATGAACACATCCCACAGGATGTGCAATAAAGAAACATTTCTAATTTTTTAATAATTTCTGCCTTACCTTTAAATTAAAATCTTTCCCTGCTATACTTTGTACTAGGATATCATGAAGAAAAGGTGCTAAGTCTTTGCAAGCTATAGTGCTTTTAAAAAATAATTTCAGTGTTTCCTTCATCTCTTTGTGACTGGGGAAAGGAAGAGAAGGTGTAGGATGATTTGTAGGGGGAGGCATTTGAAATGTTTTTCTCCTTATTGCTCCCATTAAAATTTATTTCTCATTGTTAGAGGAAAACTTTACTTTGTATTTTGAAGTATATATGTGGGAACACCCCCAGATAGTTAAACTTTGCAATACAAGAACATAAAATTAAATTTTTAAGAAGATTCTTTATTTGTTGTTGGAGTGTCTATGTTGTTCTTTTTTGAGTATTGATCATCAAGAGCCACTACAAATATTCTTAAGATTTTTTACAAAATTAAAAAGAAAAAGTTGAGTGTATATCTATATGTAGGATTATTGTCTGAAGATTTTTATTATAGTTTGGTTTTTATATGTATTATGAGTTCTGTTCCAATTTCAGAAGTCTCAGGGATTCAATAAACTCATAGTCCTTTAATTCTGAGCTTAAAATAGAATGTAAGTGAAATGAAATAATGCAAAGAAAAGCATTATGATGCTGAAATACCAGAATTAGAAGAATCAAAATAATGGAAACATTTTAACATCTCCATGGTCATTATTTTATTACTATTTATTTATTTGTCGACTCTAACTCTGTTGCCCGGGTTGGAGTGCAGTGGCACGATCATGGCTCACCACAGCCTTGATTACCACAGTTCAGATGATCCTTCCTCTCGGCCTCCTGAGAAACTGGGACTGTTGGCACACACCAGCATGCCAAGCTCACTTTTAAAATTTTTTGTAGAGGTGAAGTCTCACTCGTTGTATGGGCTATTCTTGAAATCCTGGGTTCAAGCAATTCTCTTGCTTTGGCCTCCCAAAGTGGTGGGATTGCAGGCGTGAGCCACTGCTCCCAGCCCACTCAGTTTTTTAAATAGCAAAATCTTACTTATACTTTAAGAGTTTTTTCCTCCCTTAGTCTTATAGGAAATTATTAAAAAATACAGGAAATCTTCTAATGAGGCAGTTAGTTTAGAGCCAAAAGTACATAATTTCAGGTTCCCATTCTGGCTCCACTATCTACTAGCTATGTGTTTAGGAGATTTCTGAAAACGTAATGGACTTCATTGTCCTCATATATAAGTCAGTCTTGTTGTGAGTGTTGCAGAAGGTCATTAGCTGTAGGCTCTGAGTGTCTCTATACATTCTTGGGTATGCCAAGAATGCAAGACCTGGACTGATCCACCACTAGGTCATTTCTCAGCGCTGGGTTTGCAGTGAACAACCTGGAGAGGGGAGGTCAAGTTTACTCATCACCTGCTATAAAAGTGCTATATTCTCTAAATTCAGAGTTCTGTAAGACAATGCATAGCATATGCAGGCATCATCTGGATCCACTTGTGTCACCCCCATGGGTTTAAGGGACATGAGGGATTGACATAGCATGTTGCTCATGCTGCTTGCTGTACTGTGAGCAAATACTTACCTTTGATAAGTATTTGTTGAATTAGTAAATGGATACCTCAACCTATTCTGTACGAGAATAGTGTTTGCCAAGCTATGTATGCTCAATGTTGCAACAAATGCCCCGCAAACCTTATTAGCATAACACCACAAATGCTTGTATTTTGTTTGGTTTATTTTCCTGTTTTTTTTTTTTTTTTTTTTTAGGGATAGGGTATCACTTTGTTGCCCGGGCTGGAATGCAGGCTGGTGTGATCATACCTCACAGCAGTCTTGAATGTTTGGGCTCAAGCAATTCTTCCACCTCAGCCTCCTGAGTTGTTGGGACTACAGGCACTGGCTACCATACCTGGTCAATCTTTAAATTTAAGTGCAGCTCACTGTGTTGCTCAGGCTGGTCTTGAACTCCTGACTTCAAACGATCCTGTTGCCTCAGCCTTCCAAAGTGCTGAAAGTATAGGCACGAACCACCACACCTGACCAGAAATGTTTATTTCTTACTCAAGTTGAAGTCTCCTGTATCCTTGTCTGGTTGCTTTTCCTCACATATCTTTCAGGGATCCAGACTTCATCTATGCAGTCTCTTTCATCCCCTAGAGCTGATCTAATACAGTAGCTGCTAGCCATATGTGGCTATTTAACTCAAATTTTAAAAATTAAAAACTCAGTTTCTCAGTCCCAGTGTCACATTTCATGCTTATGACAGCCATATGTGGCTAGTAGCTACTGTTTGGACAACACATTTCCATCATCACAGAAAATTTTGTTGAACAGTGCTGCCTCAGATCCTGAGAGCCTCCACCCGGTCCTCTGAATTCAGCTGGTAGAAGAGGAAAAACTGAACACATGAAAGGATACACACGTTCTCTTAAAATTCTCAACCTGGGGTGACACACTTGTCTTCAGCACATATTTCATTGGTCACTTAAAATAAGAGAAGCTGGGAACTGTCTGGTACTGTGAAGGGAAGATAACTGAGATTTGGAAGGCAGTAGAAATCTCAGCCACACAAGATCTAGCCTTTAAATATTATCCAAACTCTATATTCTTCCCAAGTTTTACCTTTTGGTAAATAGGACATTATCTTCCGGTCAACAGGACAATGTTATTAAGTAGGATTCCATAGGCTTATAGGTCAGGCTCTCAAAATGCCCTTGTTATTAACCTAATTTTAATTCAATTGACACCCATAATTCCTTGACCATGTTAGCACTTTCGAGTCTTTCTTTACACTCAAAGGAGTGGTTTTATATGACACAATTTCTTATTATTTGTTTCAATCTATTGACCATAGTTCTCTACTACTACAATAGAACAGTTTGAAGCCATTCATAGTTAATTGTACTCACATATAGCTAAGCCTTCTCCTGTAGATATTCTCAAAGTGTATTGTTGGGTATTTTTAGTGATCAGAATTTATCGCTATTGTTCATATGTGAAGATTAATTTTATATGTCAACTTGAATGGTCCACGGGGTATCCAGATATTTGGTCAAACATTATTCTGACTGTTTCTGTAATGATGTTTTTGAATGAGATTATCATTTAAATTGATAGACTGAGGAAAGCCGATTGCCCTTCTTAATATGGGTGGGCCTTTTCGGTCAGTTGAAGGCCTGAATAGAACAAAAAGTTTGACACTTCCCCCAGTAAGGGAGAATTTGTTTCTGCTTCTCTTCCCTTAAACTAGGTCATCATCTTTTTCTTGCCTGCAATTGGCTCTCCCTGGGTCTTGAGTTTTCTGACCTTCAGACTGGAACTATACAATTAGTTTCCCTGGTTCTCAGGCCTTTGGACTCAGACTCAAACTAGATCATTGGCTCTCTTGGGTCTCCAGCTTGCTGGCTCACCATGTAGATCTTCAGACTTGTCAGCTTCCATAATAATGTGAGACAGCTCCTTATAATAGATCTTTTTCTACATATACACACACTCTCTCTCTTTCTTTCTTTCTCTCTCTCTCTATTGGTTCTGTTTCTCTGGAGAACCATGACTAATGCACCATGTATGGCTAATCCTGGCATAAACGGAGATTTGCATGTCTTTCTTCAAGATAGTTGTGTTGAAGGTCACAAGATATATTTTAATGTTCTGCTTCCTACTAGAGGACCCAGGCTTGCATTCTAGGTGGCATGCATGTGAGTGGCTATGTAATTTAGGAGAAGTAGCCTAAATTCCAGCTTTGAAAAGTTATAGCCATATTCAGTGGTCATGAGATTTTGGGAATCATACTGGAAAAAAAAATCAACTAAAGATCACTTTATTTCTGATATGTATAGGGTCATAAATTACATTTTCTATGTCCCGTTCAGAGATGTGTATGCAGTATTCTTAGGCTGTCAACCACAGTTTTTTTTCTTTTAAGTTTTAGATCCTTTGCAATTAGCCTATATATTGCTCCATATTGGATAAAAGCAAGATTTCATTTATATGTTTCATTCAGTGGGTCATTCAATTATACTCTAATTTTTTTTCAATAAGTATATAGGAAATTCTTATTTTCATTCTACATGTATATGTTTGTTATTTTTCTAATCTATGCCTTTTTTTCCTAATTAACTACATTTTTTTCTCCAAATACCCATATCACACAGTTTTATTCCACTTTTGCTAATTTTGCTTTAGGAAAGAAAGGTTCTAAATGTCTCATTTGTATGTAATTTGATTGTTTTATGATGGGAATGCCCCAATACATCCCTCTTGGCTAACAAATTATTCTATTTTTAGAGACAAGGATAGAGCAGGAGACACATTTTCAAATGTTATACTACAGATGACTAAGTTTGTCTGGTCAGCCATAAGGTCCATTCAGATTTGTATTTCTCCAAAGTTTGCTATTTTTACAACTAATACATTTTTATACCAGTACCTGCAAGATACAACAAGTTGGGGTCATCAAATAGAAAAATAAAATTTTTAGGCAAATAGATTCTCCTTGGGAAATTGGTTTTCATCATGTAGTTGGAGTGATTATAACTCTTTATTAACATTTTCTAAGCAATTACAGCCATTTGCGTGTGTAGTGATTCAGTTCCCACTGAATCACTGAATCATGATGAAAGAAAAAGCAAAACAAGATTAAAATTCTAAAAATGGTAGACCATCCTGTTTCTCTCAGGCTTCTGGAGACCAAAGGAGGTTCATCTCTCCTCCTCAGAAGCATATTGGGTAGCAGTATATGAGGCTATGAAACGGGTGCTGTGCTTTCCCAAAGGGAATCAGGACAGCAATTAACACTACCAAAGGAGTTTTTTTTAAAAAAAGAAATAAGGCTGTTTAGAATTCTAGATATATTCTTCAAACAAATTGATGTGCAATGTATTAAAAAAATTTACTTTGAGTCAGGCTGATTGTGCTGACAGGCTGAGAATAAAGACCCAATGAAGAACCAGACCCTCAGGCTTTTTTTCCTGGTTACAAAAGTTTTTTGGATCACTTTTACATTTCAACAATCCAAGGTTTTACCACTTTGTGCAATTTCTTTGGTAACTGTTTCTGAGGTTTAGAAAGTTAGGCATTTGAGACAATTAGGAGTTCTATTCTGGTTAAAGTACAGGAGTCCTGTAATTACCCAGTGCATTCCCACAGTAATTATCTACACTTGTGCCATTTTTTCCACGGCCAAGCAGTCTTGCCTTATTATGATATGGTAAGTGCTTAAAATGTTCTCTGGGGAGGAAATGGCTATGATGAGGCCTGCTCCCTTTCTCTGCAGGGGGTAAGAAGATTAATATAAAACGTCCAAATTACTCTGCCATTGTTTCCTTTCCATGTACATCTTGCAACAGCTTTTAACTTGAGTTGACGATTTTAAAAGCAGACGAAAATTTGAGTAGTAGAAGATGCACATGGTAAAATCATAGGAAGGTGTTGCATACATAAAAATTTGAGTTTTATTTTGTTTCCTCGAGTGAGTAGTTTTAAAAACTAAAGGGCAAGAGGTTAAATTTAAAATTTTAAAGAAACAGCTACTCTTAAAAATCTAGTAAGAGCAACTTGTTTTCTTTACAGATAATCTTAAAGAGAACCAAAGTTTTGATTAATATGGTACAGCATTCCTTTGCTGAGTAGTTCAAAGCGATTTTGTGTAAAATGGATGATTTACTTTGAAAAACTATTTGGACTTTAACTAGGGAAATGTCATTATTATCTCAATTTTGGATATGTAGAAGAGAGAGACAAAATTTACCCTGGCAGCAGGTTCCAGGATTAGCTGTAGCAGATGAGGTTTAGATAAATTTGTGTCCTGAATTCCTAGACCCATTTCACTCTCTTGTCAATGAAGAATGGTTATAGCTAAAAATGAGTTTTGTTTTTTGTGTTTGTTTCTGTCAGAAGACATTAACTGTCTTGATCTTACAAGATGACCAAGATATTAAATCAATTAATCAGCAAATGTTTAATAAGTATCTTCTATGTGATGGATAGTGTATCTGGTGTTGGAATAAAATAGGCAAATTAATACAGAGCTTATTCTTACAGAACCTGTGGTCTAGCAGGGTAAGAGAAATACCAAATAATCAGACTTGGAGCTTAGAGGCAAGAGTATGCTGAAGTCCTAAATTTTGAAGTTATGCATACAAATAGTAATTGAAACCCTAGGTTTGAGTGAAATTGGATAGAACAATAGCCTTCGACCCTTAGTTGCACATTAGAATCATTTAGGGAACTTAAAAATGTCTGAAACTTAGGCCCTACCCTAGATCCGTTAACTCAGACTATCTTCTGTGGGTGGGGACCTGGCATTAGTAGTTTTAAAAGCTCCACAGGTAATTTAATGTGAAACTAGAATTGAGAACTGCTGGTCTGGGGGAAGGAAGGGGGTGAAGGCAAATTGAAAAAGAGTTTATGGGAAGTGATGTCAGCAAAACAGCTGACTTGCAGTGCCTGGTGCTCACCACTCCCCTTCAAAAAATAAAAACGAAGTCCAACATGGTGAATAAACAACATTATTTTGACTAGACTATCTGAAGGAGAATGCTGGAGTATGGCAAGAGACTGTTGGAAATCCCATAGAACACAGAGACTCAGGATGGCAACACAGAGAAAGGTGAGGAACTCTGCTGCTGCCACCTAGTCTTTCTAGTCAGAATCAGATCAGAACCAGGAGAGATTTCCTTGCATGGGAAGAAAGGAAGTGGGACACTCCCAGCAGCATCCATTAATGCTGCAGACCATCTGCAGTTTTCTGCTGCTGAAGATTCCTACTGTTCTCACAAGCCCCGAGCCAAGTTTGGGGAGCTTCCAGGCATTTACACAGTCGCATTGCTCAGAAAGGGAGATCACATTGTGCCTCATTACCTTTGTGGACCAACCTCCTGCTGCAAGATGCCATCTTGACTGGAGCTATGCTAGAGTGTGTCCTGCTGTGGAGAACAGTAGCCACTGCATCTTCCCATCCTTACAGTTCCACTGCTGTTACACCATGTTCACACGTGGTAGTGCATCATTCCCCACCTCATTTGCTTCAGCTTCCTACCTCTTAGGAACAAGTTGCTTAGGAGACACTCTAACTTTCCCATCCCAGAGGCTATAGGACCTTGCTCTGGTCACTCAATGCCTAGGTCCAGTGGAACAGCCATAACTCTGATGTCCTACCCATGAGGAGCAGCAACTGAATAGAGCCACTAGTTGACTAGCCCTACACTTTCCTGGAGCATGAACCTGCCCAGTGGCCTGCCTTCCAGGGGAGCAGCAAGCAAGCAGGTAAACCAGTCACAAAAACTCCTGCAACCTATTCAACTGAGGTGCTCACAGGCATTGCTGACACTGATTATAGTTGAAGAAACTGCTTGGAAACTACACTGCTGTGCCCATCCAGAACCAAAACCAATGTGTCCTAGAAAGCAAAACTGTAGGTGAAAACCTTTCCCCATAAAAACCACTTTAAAACATTGGAAGAAATGACCAGTCTGCCAGATTGATAGATATCAATGCAGGGATACATGAAAAAGCAAGGAAGTAAGACACCACAAAAGAAACATAATAATTCTCCAGGAACTGACCCCAAGAAACCAAAATTTACAAATTGCCTGAAAATAAATTTATTTATTTGTTTATTTATTTTTTTTAGGGGAGAGCGCGAACGCAGTCCCCCACTACCACAAATTATGCAGTCGAGTTTCCCACATTTGGGGAAATTGCAAGGGATCATGGTATGAGAATAAATTTAAAATAATGATCTTAAGGAAATTCAGCAAGATACAAGAGAATACCAATGAACAATTTAATGAAATCAGGAAAGCAGTTCATGATCTGAGTGAGTTCAACAGAGATGGTTATCATAAAAAAGGACCCAACAGAAATATTAGAGCTAAAGAACTTAATTTTGAATGAAATTTAAAAAAAAAAAAACAATTGAGAGCTTTGACAACAGACTGTATCAAGCAGGAAAAAAAATTCTGAACTTGAAGACAAGTCTTTTGAAATAATCCACAGGAAAAAAGAGTAATAAAAAAAGCAAAGAAACTCTATGGGATTTATGGGACACCATTCAGTAAACAAACATTTGTATGTGGCAGTTCCTGAGGGAGAGGAGATGGAGAAAGGCACAGAAATCCTATTTAGCAAAATAATAGGTAAGAACTTCTCAAGTCTTTGGAGAGATTTGGGATCCAGATCCACGAAGCTCAAAGGATCCCAGATAGGTTTAGTCTAAAGGGGGCCTCTTCAAGGCACACTATATTCAACCTGTCTAAAATCAAGACATAATTATAAAAGAAGAGAAACATGTGGGGTCATACATAAGAGAACTTCATTAGCAGATTTCTCAGCAGAAGCCTCGAAGGCCAGGAGAGGATGGGATGATGCATTCAATGTGCTGAAAGAAATTAACTGCTAGCCTACAATATTATACCCAGCAGAGTTTCCTTCAGAAATGAAAGAGAAAATGTTTCCCAGATAAGCAAAATATGAGGAAATTTATCATCTTACAAGAAATTCTTAAGGGAGAGTGCTACAACTGGAAACAAAAGGACAATGATCACTATCATGAAAATATATGAAAGTATAAATCTCACTGGTAGAGGTAAATTTATTATTAAATTTAGAAGACTCATACTATAATGGTGGTATATAAGTTTTCAAATCTTCAGTATGAGATTAAAAGTCAAAATGGTCAACAGTAACTATAGCTACAATAAGTTGTTAAGGAATACACAAAATAAAAAGATGTAAATTAAGACAACAAAATTATAAATTGTAGTGGGGAGGGCAAAAAGTCTAGAATATTTTATATGACCAAAGTTAAATTGTTATTAGCCTGATATGGTCTATTATAACTATAAGAATTTTTATGTAAGTTCCATAGTAACCATACATAAAAAATTACAGTGGATATACAAATGAGAAAGAGAAAGGAATCAATGCATATCACTACAGAAAACTACCAAACCACAAAGGTAAACGGTAAGAGAGGAAGAAGGGAACACAGGATATACAAAAGAATCAGAAAACAATTAACAAATGTTGGGAATAAGTTCCTACCTATCAGTAATAATATTGAATGTTAAATTGATTACATTTTCAAGCATTAGAGGGGCAAATCAGTATCATAAGGTCCCAGCATTAGCACTGTTTTGATGACTGTGAGTTGGCACTATGTACTATTGAACTTTAATTAGTGTAAGAGTCAAAATAGATCTGGAAAGACATTTCTGTACATGAATTTTCCTGCTCTTCTACCAAAGAAGACATCAGAACTTGTACCTGTCTGATTATATCTTTTTCCCTGATGTATTCTTTTACTTTACAATTTAGATCTTATATCCATCCACAAAATACTTTTTTTTAAATTTCAGGATTAATAGGTGTTGTTACCTATGTACAAAACCCACAGCAGGACATAATTCATGTCTGAATTTAAAGAACTCTATGATCAACTCCATAAGTATTATTTATTTATTCTGAATGTTTACCATTGTTATAAGTTCAGGAAGTAAAAAGAACAGGAGAAGGAAGGGAAAATCTGACTCCCACTCTCAAGGAGCTGATTAAATACCAAATAAGTGTTGCTGGTTACAGCAAATGTCATTAGAAGGGTTATAATGCACATGAGGATGGCAATTTTTCCTGCTGTGGAACCAACACAAGTCAGAAGGATAGAATTGACATGTCCACCTTTCACTTCAAGCATAACAGAAGGTTTGAAGCGTCCACTCCTAAAATAGTCTGACTTCCCTCTCTGTGCCAACCTTGCTTTAAACAAAAATGAAGCACTCTCTTTCTATTTCCCTGTTGGATTCCATCATTCTGATGAGGTGTCTCTTTAAACTAATCCTTTCAAACAGAATTGTTCTCTTTCTTGAGATTCCATCTCACAGAAGTCTCAGTCCCTCATGTAAACCTGTCCTAGAGTTTATTCATTTTTCTATATCACTCTTCTCTCTACAAGTCTTGATATTTTTCTGATTAATGGGAGCACCCATTCCTTTTGAGATATGGGTGACCAGGCTCCCAGCTGTCAGAAAAATTGAAGGATAGAGCCAGAGCCCTAGTAGATAGTTAGACCTGGCATGTATAAATTGGGGAAGAGAATCTAGGAAAAGCTGTATATCCCCTTATTCCTGTCCACCTTACTAGGCATCAAGTTGAGTGCTTTATACACATTGTACCCTATAATTTTCTCTCATAATTCCTATGAAAAAAGTTCTTTATGTACTACAGATAAAAATAATGAAACAAGTAATGTGCCAAGGTCTCATAAATTCTACATGGTAGAACATAGATTCAATCCGTGTTTGACTCCAGTGTACATTGTACACGCAATAGTCAAAATATGTGTCATGTCAATATCTAGAGACAGGTTGACCAGAAAGGAAAAATGAGAGGAGTTTGATATTGAAGTTGGGTATAGGAAACAGGATGTGTGGCTGATATTTGTGTTGTAAAATCTAGCATAGGTGGATAGATGACTGGATATAATTAGGTATGTCTATTTTATGTTTAACGTAAAGTTTTTTCCCATTAAAAATTTGAGAACTTTTTAATATTACCCTTTCACTCAAATATTGCAGAAAAAGGCAAGACAGAGAAATGCATCTCAATCACATGGCTCTTGGCAAAACATGGTATATTTGGGTTTGTACTGAGTATAGCTTAAGATACAGGAAGAGGGTAATTTAAAAAGTAATGACATGTGTCTCTAAATTTAAACAAAGAATGATAAAATGGGCTTTCCTAATTTTTTTGTGTGTGTTTTTCTTAAAAGTGCTCACTTATAGAAAGATTCTCATGCAGTAATCATTTAGTAATTTACTACTCTTGGACATTTCTGTGATTATTTCAGTTTGTTAAACTTGCTTCAAATATAGGCATCTATTTTAAATGAAATATAGATATCTTCTTTGATAGTGACTGGAGTACATTGTCGTCAATAAATACAGCCCAGTTAAGTTGCAAACTGTTGAGACTTATTAGGTATGTCTGATATAGACCAAATTGTTTCTATCAACCTTCAAAGTCATGTCCTAGTTAGTGGAGGATGTATTAAGTCTCAAGAAAATGCCCTTTAGAATATATTGCATTCTCTTTAAACTGTATTATAAATATGTGTGGTACACGTTGGTATTAGGCACATAATGAATGTGCTGGTGAAGTTTAGGTCTCCAAATTGTCCTCCCTTCTCCTGGTTTAGGACTAGGTGTGCTTTGTGTTGTGTTGTTATGTGCCCTCCACCCTTCCTCCCTCCACTGGCAATGCCCCTCACCTGCTGATCCCTTTCTTGTGCTATTGTGATTAATGTTCAGATCCCACTTATGAGTGAGAACATGTGGTATTCGGTTCTTTGCTTCTGTGATAGATCACTATGAATGATTGTCTCCAACTCCATCCAATTTGCTGAGAAGTCCATGATTTTGTCCTTCTTTAAGGCTGTGTAATATTCTATTGTGTATATGTGCCACATTTTCTTTATGCAGTCCACTTTTGATGGGCAGTAGGGTTGGTTCCATGTTTTTGCTATTGTAAATAGTGACAATAAACATGTGTGTGCAGGTGTCTTTTTTGTAGAACGATTTGTATTCCTCTGAGATAGAATACATTGCATTCTTATATAGTAGCCTCTGTCCTCAAGGGGCTCACAGTTTATTCATGACAGTATACAATTCTTTGTATTATATACAGATGTACTGTCATGAATAAACTGTGAGCCCCTTGAGGACAGAGGCTACTATATAAGAATGCAATGTATTGTACAGCAACATTAAATACTTAGCACATTATAATGGTTTATTATGGGGAAGTGAATGAAATAAAATAGTCATTGATTATTTTTATCTAGTTATGATCCAGTTGCATATGCTATTGTAACTCAGTTATCCTTCTAGAACATTGCAAACTATTCTTCCTAACATTCAAAGACTCCCTGGAAGTTTTTTGGTTTTTTGTTCTGACAAACCATTGAGAAACCTGTATCTTGCTCTTATCTGATCTATAAATTGGAATTCCAGAATAAGATCTTATTTGATGAAAAAGAAATCGAACCTACAGTAAGAAAACTCTGGATCTCACTGATTTATATCTTGTTTCCTCCAGATTATTATAGTATTTCATGTGAAACTCATTTAAAAATATAATTGCCAAAAACAGATGATAATCTTTTCCCATTTACCTAGAAATTTCATCATTTTGTTATAAAAAGAGATTATTATTGTCCCTATAATTAAATACTATGGATTATATGAAAGAAGTGAAAGAAAATGTTCTTGTTTTTAGGGGCAAACACTCCAAAAGAGACAAGCTGAATAATAATTTTTGCTCCTAGGAAGCTCTTATATACGTCTCTAAAACAAGGCTCGGCAATTCTTTTCTGTAAAGGATCAGATCGTAAATACTTTAGGCTTTGTGGGCTGTATGTCTAGTCCCTGTCACAACTACTCAAGTCTGCTATAATAGTGTAAAAAGAAAGTGGTCATTAGACAATAGCAAATAGGCATGGCTGCAATTGGTCCTCAGGCTGTAGTCTGCCAGGCTCTGTTCTAAAAGGTCAATGTTCATGATAATGAACATATGTAGGACATAATAGAAACAAGCAGTTATAGTTAGTGGTAATACTTTTTTTTTTCCAAAATGCTAGAAGATAGAAATGCTAGAAGATTTTAATAATTACATCTAGAATTTTAGAAAATAGTTCACTATTATATTTGATTATTTTAATTTTAGGTTATATGCTTTTATGATTTCAAGTATTTTTTATGTTTACATAATACTTTGCATATGAGTAATACATTTGAAGATTTAAAAATTAATTTTGGAATGGGTATTCAATTCCGTTTTATCCTTAGCTATGACTGATAAATATTATCTGTGTTGACATTATGCCCAAGGCCTACTTGGGTGATTATAAACAAATATTCTATATTTTCCTAATCACAGACAAAACTTATTTCTAGAGAGTAATCCTTATAATTTGTCTCAAGTATATTTTTATTATTTTAATGTCTTTAATCCATTTAAGATGATGATCAGATAAGTGGTAATTTATTGTTTTAAATAGATGTTCAATTTTCTCATTTTAAAAATGTTAAATTTATAAGATTAAAGAAAAATCATTTTCCTCTTTGATGTTTTAATTTGTTTACTACCTGTTATACATGTTTCCTTGGAACTTCATGTATTTTTTAACAACTAGCTGCAACATCTCAAAAGCATGTTACTATGATCTTACTAGAGGACTTAAAAGCTTATCAATGATTACAGATGCTAAAATATTACTTTCTAGTAATATCAGAATTATCAGAAAAAAGTATAATAAGAAACAAAATTATAGATGCACTCTCCAGTTATTAGAAGGCATTCAGCAGTACTTGGACTATTACAGAGTATGTATACTCACAACATTTAAAAATTGCTCTCTCTGTAATACCATCAACTCCACATAGAATTGCTTTCCTATACCAATAAATAAGAGGACAATGCTATAATCCTTCTCTTTGGACAGAAATAAGGAGTGGCCTGGGCATGATGCTTTTACTCAGTGCCATACAAAGCAAGATTGTGAATATAATCCTTGCTCAAGTGAAATTAGTATCCTTAGAGACTGCTAATTACTAACTGTAACTGTGGGCTGCACACAGCTTAAAGATGGATTTATTTGATTTGTGTAACGTTTTAGAAATTTGTTATATCTTGAAATAAGATGATTTGAAAAATCAAATAATCTAAAAAGTAGGTAAATCTGGTACAAAAGGCTTATATTTCTGCATGGCCACAGTTGAGTGGAGCCTAGATATTTCTATTTCTTTTAGGTGGCTATGCTTTCACTGTTCCTGTCATTCACATATCTTATGCCTCTATTCCAACATCTATTTTTCTTAACTCGTTGTCTTTCACCTTACCTCAGTAGGCATACACGTTTTCAGCCTCTCATCCAAGTCCAAAGCAGAGATGATCTGGTTAATTCTACATCAGCTGTTTACTCACTCAGCCCTAGCAGTCCTCATTGATCTATTTGTTGGGTTACTGTCATTAATATTTGTCAACATGGCATAAGGATCCTCATACCAAGCCCGTGAGAGAAAAATTGTCATTGCCCTCATTTTACAGAGGCAGAATTTGAGGTAAAGCTAGTTGCCCAAGGTCACTCAGGAAATAAGTGGGGTTGCCAGTCCAGGCTAGAGGCCCCAGTAATAATAGTCTTAGCCCCAGTGGGAAATAGAATTTCTTTTATTCAGTCATTTGTTTCCAGAGGCCTACCTTTTCAAGTTCTAACCACTTAAAGCTATGCAGTTTTACTTTGCATTATCACTGTTTCCATATGGAATATTGTTTATAAAATTTTTACTTTAATCAAAGTAATGCATACACATAGTTTAAAAGCAAATTTTCTAGTCCATACTACTCTGTGGAAGTTGCCTGTGATATTTACTTGTAGGTTTCTGAATAATATTCTTGTATTTCTTCAGTTATAAAGTTTAATGATTGACGTCTCTTTCTGGTAATTGAGGAATTAACTTTTTACCGCACCTCACCCTAATTTCCTTCTTCCTAGTTTCCCAATATAATTCTATCATATTTTAAATTGTAGTGTTTACATATTTATGATAACAAACATTGATCACTAAAAACTTTGTACTGTACTGTGATTATGTTTTAACTCTCTTACAGTATTCCCCCCTCCTCTGAGATAATAATGTTTGTTTTTTCATTTGCTTAGTTTTCTATGTATTTAGTCTTCTATAATTTTTTTTTGAGATGGTGTCTTGCTATGCTGCCCACACTGAACTTGAACTCCTGGGTTCAAGTGATTCTTCTGCCTCAGCTTTCTGAGTTGCTGGGGCTACAGGTGTACTGCCATGTGCCTGGATCAATTTATTCTTTTTTAAATTCTCCACCAAAACTTTAAGCATTTACAAACCTGTTTTTCAAATGTTTGAGAACAAAATAAACTCTCATTCCCACTTTCTTTTCTGAAGACCTCTTTTTTGTAGCTTTTCATCTGCTGCTCTAACCTGGGTTGGTTGTTCTCAAACTCAGTACAGTTGACCCTTGAGCTATACATGGGTTAGGAATGCTCACCTTGGCACAGGCAAAAATCTGTGTATAACTTTTGACTCCCCAAAAACTTAACTGCTAATAGCCTCCTGTTGACCAGAAGTCTTACTTAGAACATAAATAGTTGGTTAACACATATTTTATATGTTATACATACATATATTTATACTCTATTTATACAAAAAAGTAAGCTAGAGAACAGAAAATTTTAAGAAAATCATGAAGAGGAGAAAATATATTTACTATTCATTAAGTGGAATTGTATCATCATATAGGCCTTCATCACCTTCATGTTGAGTAGGCTGAGGAAACGGAAGAGGAAAAGGGGCTGGTTGGTCTTGCTGTCTCAGGGGTAGCAGAGGCATAAACAAACCCGTGTATAATTGGACCCATGCAGTTTGGACCCATGTTGTTTGAGAGTCAACTGTACCGCTTTTCACATCCTCCTGTTTTGTATCTTTGATCTGGATCCTGTATTCTCTTTCTCTTGGTTTATTCCTTGCTTTAACTGAAGCACATATCTTTGTAGATTCCTAGAAAAGTATGCCTGTCAGATATATGTGCTTGCTTTAACTGAAGCACATATCTTTGTAGATTCCTAGAAAGTATGTCTGCCAGATATTTATATATATATATCTGCTTTATATATATATATATATGTATATATATGTTTTCACTGTTCCTGTCATTCACATGTCTCATGCCCCTATTCTAACATCTATTTTTCTTAACTATTTTCTTTATATATATATATAAAAATATATATATATATTATTTATTTATTTATTTATTTATTTTGAGACAGAGTCTTGCTCTGTTGCCCAGACTGGTCTTGAACTCCTGGGCTCAGGCAATCTTCCAGTCTCTACCTCCCAAAATGCTGGGATTATTGGCATGAGCCACTGTACCTGGCCTTGAGTTCTTGAATGTTTAAAAATAAATTTCTTGTATGCTTACCCTTATTTTTTAGTTTGGATAGAATTTATGTTGAAAAGTATGTGTTTAGAATTTTGAAATTACTGTCCTCACTGTTCTATTGGTCAATGTTGCTATTAGACATCCGATGCCATTATCTGATGCTGGAGAGTATGTGGCAAAAAGGGAACACTCCTACACTGTTGGTGGAAGTGTAAACTAGTGCAGCCTCTGTGGACATCAATGTGGTGATTTCTAAAAGTTCTAAAAATTGACCTTCCACATGACCCACAATTCCCCTACTGGGAATATACCCAGAAGAACTCAAATCACTCTATAAAAATGATACCTGCACACGTATGTTTATCACAGCATTGTTCACAATAGCAAGAAAATGGAACCAACCATACTGTCCATCAAAAAAGAACCGGATAAAAAAATGTGGTACATATATAATGGAATATTACGCAGCCATAAAGAAGAACAAAATCATGAACTTCGCAGCAACCTGGATGGAATTAGAGTCTATAATACTGAGTGATCTTTCACAGAAACAAAGAACTGAGTATCACATGTTCTCACTCGTAAGTGGACCTTGAACAGCTACCGTAATACTATAAGAAAAAGATTGACAATGGCGGGAAACTGGGAGGGGGAGCGAGGCAGGGAGACGGGATTGACAGTAGTCGAAATCTGCCTGGGGAAGCAGGGGCACACCTCAGCAACAACGGTACCTGCACAATGAATATTTGTATACCTAACCCTGAATTGTACCCCACAATTTTAAAATTAAAAAAATTAAAATTAAAAAAATAAAAATTAAGTTCTTGTATGCTTACCCTTATTTTTTAATTTGGATAGAATTTCTGTTGAAAAGGGTATGCTTAGAATTTTGAAATTGCTGTCCTCACCGTCTTCTATTGTTCAGTGTTGCTATTAGACATCTGATGCCATTATAATTCCTGTTTCTTTGTGTATGACTCCACACTTCCCTTAGCCCTGCTTTATCGTGTTTTTTTTTTTTAATCTTTAAACCTGTCCTAAAATCTTAGTGTGTGTTTGTATGAGTGAGTCATTTATCAATCAAAAATTAGGCAGTGGAACTTTTAATACAAGACCTTATGTCTTTATCCTTGGAGAATTTCTCTTGTGTTTTGCTGTTGACAAAATTTTCTCCTTTGTTTTCCCAGTCTGAAATTCTTATTTACATGTTATCTAGCTTGGTATAATTTTCTAATTTTTCTTTTCTCTCCCATTTTTCAGTGATTATCTTGATCATATATCAATATTTCTATTGAAATACTTATTTTGCTTATCATTTTTAAATTGATCTTTCTTGCATAGTATTTGTTTCTTTGTCATTAATCCTTGTTCTGGTTTCCTTGGCATGATATATTCTTATTTCTCCAAGGATGTAATTATCTAATTATAATTATAGATAATTATAGATAATGTTCTCTTTTTGAAATTTTCTTGCCCTCCATTCATTGTCATCATGTTCTTCAGGTTTCTTTTGTCTCCTCTTTGTTTTGGACTTTCTCCCTCAAATTGAATCTATTCATAAACTCTGGTGGCTCCTCAACAGTCCATTCATATTTAATAGTGAAGTGCTGAAAAGTATGTTGGGTGATCTGTAACTGGAGATGGGATTTGTTGCTTGGTGCGCTTCATTGCAGAGGGATCAAGCAGCTTATCAACCTTGAGGATATATGGTCTGAAGTAGTTAAGTTCTTTAAAATACAATTATCCATTCTCCTTCACATAGTCACAATTTTTCTGGGAACAAGTCTGGTGAAGGAGATTGAGATACTCATGATTCATTATGGAAATATTCTCTCAGTTCTCTTGTTTTTAGATTGCTACATCATCAAATACTGACCTTTGCCTGGAGTTCTAGGCACAAAGAATAAACTTCTAATACCCTGGGAGGGCTGTAGGGATTGGATGAGGAAGAAGGAAGCTTTCCTAGCCAGGTACATTAACATGCCTAAATACATGGTTGGTAGATTCAGAGATTTTCCTGCTTATAGGGATGAAACTTTGAATATTGGTTGTGGATCCTATTAGTGAATTATAGTAATTACAGTGGGACTGATTTTGGGGCATACGAATGAGAATTTATTGTTATATAATCATGGCTTTTGTGTAGAACTGTTTAACTATAGTTATGCATTTGGGAAACATTCTAAAATCATGTTTTGTAAGCAACATGAAAGAGAAGTAAAACACTGTATATGATCATGAATTCTGACTCTGCCATAACTACCACTAAAATTTTTAAACAGTTTTAAATTTCCTTGTATTTCATTATTTGGTTTTGCATTTTTTGGAGACAATGATTATAAACTTTGACTAAACAATATTTTGAATAGCTAAAACAAAAAAAAATGCTGCACATAGAAATAGACCTGTCAATTGTACTTTTTGAAGTGGAAAATGATTTTATGTATGGAAATAAATCAATACTTTATGCTACTCACATAGAACACAAAAACCTGTCTCCTATAATTATTTCAAAATTTAGCTATTAATAAGCTGTCTCTGGTTTCACAATGAAAGTGCAAGCATTCTGTTCCTAGTTTCTACTAGGCACTGAAAACCATCTCTTTAGACACCACCACCCACATCGATGCTCTTCAGGAACTTGCTAACTGCATCCAAATAATGTTGCCAGTTGGTGTCCTTAAATAAGAATAAAAAGTTTCTTCAGATATTTTTTCCAACATGAAAAGGTATAATTCTGTCTTTTCATAACTTAAGGGTAACATTACATTCAAGATGAATTAAGCTTAATGAACCTAAAACTGTGAAAATTGCTTACCAGAAAACATAAAAATTGGTATCAGTTAAAGTAGTAGCAAGATTCACCTTCACAAGGCAAAAAAGTGTTTACTGAATGCATTCATCTACTAGGGTTGTCATAACAAAGTACCAGAGATCAGATTATTTTACAACAGAAATTATTTTTTTCACAATTCTGAAGGATGAGAAGGCTGGAAAGTCAGAGATCAAGGTGTCGGTAGGGTTGGAAGGTTCTCCTGGGATCTCTGTTGTTGGCTTGTAGATGGTTGTCTTTCCCTATGTATGTCTGTGTACCAATTTTCTCTTCTTATAAAGACACCAGTCAAATTGGATTAAGACCTACCCTAATGACTTTATTTTACCTTAATTACCTTTTTAACCTATGTCCAAATAAGGTTATATCCTGAGGTACTGGGGGTTAGAACTTTAACATATGAATTTTAGGGAGAGCACAACTCACTTCATAACACCAAGATAAAGTGGAGCTACTAATCCCTAGTCTATTCCTCAAGATTTCTTTCTCAAAAGAAAAATGGGTATTTGGATTGAATATGTCTATCAAAATAACAGATTAATAAGATGAGTGTAGACATTGTCCAATGTAGATACACAATCAGGTTTAATCAGATGTGGAGCCGTGGCATTTACTCAATATACTTCATCAAAAATAGGAAGGGCAGTAATTACTTAGGCTTCTACCATATGCTAAGCACATCACTTTCATATAAATATATATAGTGCCAAAAGATGTATACACACTTTAAGAAATGAAAAAACTGTATTAAAATTGTAATACTCAAAATATACCAATAACAAAAGATGAATACAAGTCACATTTGACTTCTGCAGTTTCTAGAGTTGCTCAAAGTGGTTACCATCTGTATCAAGACATTTCTGATTATGGAAAACTCCTGCAGTACTTGCTGTGTGAGGCTTCCTGGATCTCCTCTTATGCACATTACACATAGTATCATGCATCTCAAACTTGTCACGAATGAGTGCAATTTTTAGTGTGTCAGAGGTTCTATTGCATACTCATGCTCCATTGTCGTTGTATTTCCACAATGCTCTGGAATTTCAAATACCACTTCAAAATGGTCTTGAACTTCTCAAACGACTGTGCTTCTGTCATTTTCTTTGACTGTCCTGCCTGTAGCATGGTGATGCTAGCATTCATTTGATTAATGCCATCTTTTTTGGCACCCCCCAGTATATGAGTGTGTGTGAGTGTGTGTGTGTATAATCCTATATCTTATATATAATAACTATATATATATATTTCCTATTTGAACATTCACAGAAATACTATGATTGAGAATTTGGCTTTTACAAGTTTTTCATAAAATTTGTGCAATAATTTATATTCTTTAGACCTACCACATAATTTTATAGTCACTTTTATACTACTTTAATGCCTTCATTTTTATGCACTAGTGATCAGACTTCTAATTTGTTAAATATTTTGAAATGCATGGTCAAAAGGAATCATGCATGAATTATTTATCCTTAGAATAATACATTTTCTGTAAAATTTTGTGGAAAATATGGCATCTTTAATTAAAAAAAAGTCACTGAAGAATTGATTCTTCCCAATGCACAAGGGCTTCTATAAGTGTTACATAAAAGACATAGAATTTGTTTTGGTTAGTTTTACATCTCCGAGGAGAATGACATAACCTAATAATTAGCTTAGTGTTACTGATCCTACAGAGAAAACATATGTGTCACACAATGGGCTTTCAAATGTAAACTTTCTTGCACATATCCTAACAGTTTATATCACTTTTAGGGTTTTGTTTAATTTCTAAGAATTTAGAAAATATCTAGGAAGATAATTTTATGGGACACTAGAAAATCTGGTACTCTCTATTATATCTATGAGAATAAACTTATTTCATGAAATTCTAGCAAGCAGTAATCTCCTTATGATTTCTTTAGAGATGCCTTTAGCCTGTGGAGTTCACATTAGTACCATGATTACCTTGAAATTCATGATGCAATAAGACTGGATCTTGATTTTGAGGCAAAACAATGGATCATGATAAAATAAGACGTGGAATGGAGAAAAATATTAAACATGATTTCCTCTGTCACCATGACTTCAAAATATTATTTTCTCAACCAGCCATGAACTCAAAACCTCAGAACTTAGGTTGATAGCAAGAAAGGAGAAAAAGGAATTTTGGACAGAGGTTAAAATTTACAATAGAGATTTAGTCATTGCAGTATGGGAGTAAAATGTAAAAATACCAAAGTAAAAGGATGCTATTCTTTCTAGCTAAAGTCCTATTATGAAAGATAAGTAACAAACAATAAAAATATTTAACCTTATCTACAATTGTTATAGTTGTGGGTAAACAATTTAGAAATTATTGCAAATGCATTCGATTTTGGTATTTTATTAAAGATACAAGTAATATAGGGAAGACAAAACCAATTATTGTTGATTATAAACTATAAATGTGACAAGTTAGTAGTATTATCATTAAATACATGTAAGAATTATAAATATGAATGTGATTCTCATATAAACGTATAGCACATTTGTACCAGTTGGGTCATTTCAGTTCTTATAAAGTTTTCATTATATTCTAAATTGTAGGAAGGCATCGACATTTATTAAATTGCTATGTGATACAGCTGGATGTTGACATAAATGAAGAGTGGATATTTACCAGTTAAATGCAAGGCTTACTTGTTAAATATTGCATTGGCTTCATCTCATGGAGTTTTATCCCCTAAAAAAAAAACCCCTTTGCAGTTATAAAAGATAATCATCATATTTTCTCTGTAAGAGAATAATTACATACAAACACAAATATAAACAAACAGAACTATACCTATACAAAAATACAAAGAACTAAAATCTAATGTATTCTTCATTTCAGCTGGATAAATATATGTGTTTGCATTTTTTCCAGTCCCCAAATATCTATTTTCAAACAGGAGCAAAACCAGGGGAGAACGCGAATGCAGTCCCCCACTACCACAAATTATGCTGTTGAGTTTCCCACATTTGGGGAAATCGCAGGGGTCAGCACATCTGGAGTGCAATGGATAAACCTTGCCCTGGGAAAACCACCTTCATGATCATGGTATCTCCCCTGACAGGTAAGTATATGTTCACATTTTTAATTTAGTTATTATCTGAAGCTGCAGAAAAAGGCAAAAATAATTTAAAAATTAGAGAAATATGCCTTCTAAATTTGTGTGTGGATGTTAATTTATGTAACTCCGAAAAGAGGAAATAATCTGTAAACCAATTTACCAAAGTATATGGCAGCAGCAGGCAAGCCATCTCATATTGAATAATTTTTAATAAATATTTCCCTGCTTTGTTAGATGCTGAATTGTACACTTCCAAGAGGCAGTTTATAATACAATTCAATAAGATGTTATCTTTTCTCTTGAGTGAAAGCAGATATAACTGCAATGTCAATGACCAGTTTGCTCAGACTTTGTGGCCTAAGCTTTGGGAAAGAAACAAAGTTTGTGGAAATGATTTCCCACTTTGAAATAATTTATAATATTTCTATGATTAGTAGAAATATGCATTGCCCACTATTTCAAACACTTAATGGATTTTATTTAAATGAGATATTATTTCTAATATTAGTGATACAAAAGAATTTTTGGTAATATTATGGTTGGCATGTACTATATTTTTGCCATGAACCACTGTTTCATCAACATTAAACTATATGGAGCCGGGCTCGGTGGCTCAGCCTGTAATCCAGTGTCTTTGGGAGGCTGAGGTGAGAGGATTGCTTGAGCCCGTGGGTTCGAGACCCGCCTGGGCAGCGAAACCTCATCTCT